>NC_091806.1:20270075-20573106 GCF_041296235.1 Equus asinus
TTCAGAGAGGCAATACTTATCATAGGCTGAGCTGCATCATTTCCCAATGGAAGGGCTGTTGCCTGGTGGGAAGAGAAATCTTCCTTCAGTAGTAAAGTAGTTTTACTTCCTGTTGCATATGGGAGCATAGGCTTTTTCTTCTTTGACGCAACTCAGGATGTATAAATAGTAAGTGAAAGCTCCCACTACAGGCCTTCTCAATTCCGGTTTAGTTAAGCTTTCTTTGATTAATTTCCACATTATCAGGAACTGTGCTATAAGTGAGAACACAACAAATAATAAAGCTGGGGGAAAAAAAACAGGTAAAAAGTCCTTCCTACACGGACCTTATATTCTTATGATAGAATCAGACAATCAATAACAGCATGATGTAATAAAGTAATTATAGTTTTATTCAGTGCTTATAAGACAACAAAGAGGGTAAGAGTTAGAAAATAAGAAGGAGAATTCTACTATGGATGAAGTTATCAAAGAAGGTCTTTCTTGGAAGGTGATGTTTAAGTGAGATACAGAGGATTGGAACCTGCTACCATTGGAAGCATTGTTTCATGTAGTAAGGCTAAGTAAAAATTAATTAAGGAAAATTACTTCACCTGAGATATGACATGACATATAGAAAACTAAAAATTGCACAGGAATTCATGTTGCAGTACCATGTTGAAAAGAAAATGGTGAGGGTGGACACTCTTATCTTGTTCCTGATTTTAGTGGGAAAGTTTTTAAACTTTCACTGTTGAATATGATGTTACCTGTGAATTTGTCTTAATTGGCATTTATTATATTGAGGTACATTCCATCTATACCCAATTCTTGGGAGTTTTCTATCATAAAACGATGTTGAATTTCCATACTATCTATGAGCAACCTGAAGAGGAAATTAAGAAAATAATTTCATTTGCAAAAGTATTAAAAACAATAAAATACTTAAGAATAAACTTAACCAAGGAAGCAAAAGGATTGTAAACTGAAAACTAGAAAATGTTGATGAGAGATATTACAAAAGACACAAATAAATGGAAAGACATTCATGTATTGAAAGATTTAATATTGCTAAATGTCAAACTACCTAAAGTGATCTATGGATTCAGTGCAATCCCTATTAAATCCCAAGTGTGTTTTGCAGAAATAGAACAATCTATCCTAAAATTCACACGGAATTTCAAGAGTCCAAATAGCCAAAGCAATCTTGAAAAAGAAAAATATTGTAAGAGGTCTCACACTTTCTGATCCTAAAACTTACTACAAGGCTGTGGTAATCAAAACAGTGTGGTATTTGCATAAAGGCAGACATATAGACTAATGGAATAAAATAGAGAGTCTAGAAATAAACCTTTGCTTATGCTTTCAAATTATTTTTGACATGGATGCCAAGAGCATTCACTGGGGGAAGAACAACCTGTTCAACATATGGTGTCATGAAACTAGATATCCACAAGCAAGGGAATGAAACTGAACACTTAACTTACAGCATATACAGAAATTAACTCAAAACGGATTAAAGACCTAAAGTACTAGTTAAAACTAGAAAACGTTTAGAAGAATATGTAGAAGAAAAGCTTCATAATGTGGAATTTGACAATGATTTCAGGGTATGTCACTAAAAGCACAGGCAAGCAAAGAAAAAATAGTTGAATTGTACTGTATCAAAATTAAGAACTTTTGTACATCAAATGACACTATAATAGAGTAAAAAGGCAATCCACAGGTTGGAGGAAATGATTTGCAAACAATACATATGATAGGGTAGTAATGTGCATAATATATAAATAACTTCTACATCTCAATAACAACATAAAAAGCCAAAAACCAATTTAAAATAAGCAAAGGATTTGAACAGGCATTCTCTAAAAAGGATATAAAATGGCCATTAAGCACATGAAAAGATGATTAACATCAATAATCATTATGGAAATACAAATCAAAACTATAATAAAATACCAGTTCATATCCATTAGGATAGCTATTACATATATTTTTTTTAAAACCCAGAAAGTAAAACATGTAAGAGAGCATGTGGAGAAACTGGAACAATTGTGTGTTGCTGGTGGGAACATAAAATGATTTAGCTGCTATGGAAAACATTATGGTAGTTCCTCAAATAATTAAACAAAGAATAGTCATATGATTCAGCATTTCTACATTTGGATATATATTCGAAATAATCAGAAGCAGGGACTCAAACCCCTGCTATTTCTACCCTACCATTTTCCTGGGAGTACTATTTACAATAGCCAGAAAGTAGAACCAACTGAAGTGTCTTCTGTTAGATAAGTGCATAAACAAAATGAGGTATACACATACAATGGAATATTATTCAGCCTTGAAAAGGAAGGAAATACTGACACATGCTAAACATAGATTAACCTATATTATCCTAAGTAAAATAAGGCAGTCACAGAAGGACAGATATTGTATGATTTCACTTACATGAGTTACTTAAAGTAGTCAAATTCATAAATAGAAAGTAGAATGTTGATTGCCTGGTGCTCAGAGAGAGAGAATGGAGAATTATTGTTTAATGAGAGGTGAGTTTCAATTTAGGCAGATGAAACAGTTGTGGAGATTAATGGTGGTGATGTTTACATAACAATATTAATTAACATAATATCACTGAATGGAGACTTAACATGGTTAAAATTGTAAATTTGGTTATATATATTTTAATGCAATTTAAGAAGATTTAAAAACTAAGGTGACTATTAATAGGTTCATGATGTGAACACAACAGCTCAAGGCATATGCAAAGATCATTGGCTTCAGATACACCTGAATAATAGGTTTAAAAGGTAGATATGCCAATCTAACATCAAAACTATAAAATTAAAATCTCTATTGCTGTGTTCCAAGAATCTGCATTTTACAAGAACCCTAACTAATTCTAACAGTGAATCAAGGTCTGAAAACCAACTGGGCAATACATAAATCTACAAAGGATATGTTTATAATGACAAATAATTTCCTGCCTGGACCTTTTCTCAGAGTGCTTATAGGTCAACATCAACATACTTTTGACAAACAGTATTCATTTTGCCCTGAACCATAGACATTATCTTCTTTCCTCTTCTCCATTTAAAGGATAAAGTCATTTTATATTGTCGTGATCATGTCTCAAAGTCACTCTTTTACTCAAGAACTCCCTCATAGCATTTTTCACCTCTAAGTTTTGAGTGTGTAGGTTTAAGAAATTTAACAAGGGAGTTATCATGGTAAAAAACACAGCCACAGCTTTATCAATGGAGAAGGTGGCAATTGGGTGCAAACATATAAACATGCAGGGCACAAAGACTAAGTTGACCAGAGTAATATGAGAGACACAGATGTAGAGGGTGTCGCATCTCCCCTCCAAGCTATAGATCCTTAGGGAGCACAAGATGACCACATAGAAGACCTTCAAGAGGAACGAAAAAATAACAGGCAGATGAGTCCACTGTTGGCAGCAAAAGGAGACCCAGGGTACAAGTGTCCATGCAGATGAGTTTCAACAAAGGGTTTAAGTCACACATGGAAGGTCTATGATATTGGAGCCACAGACAGGCAGCCAGACTGTGAAGATGATATGAATAGTTGTAAGGCAAAGCCTCTGGCTCATGCCATTCAAAAGAGGAAGCCACATTCCTGTCACTCATGATGATTTCATAGTACAGGGGTTTGCAGATGGCCGCATAGTCGTCACTGGCAACCGCCATAATCAAAATGATGTCAGCAGCACAAAAAGTTGCTCAGTAAAGACCTGATTCATGCACTTCCTGAAAGAAATGGTTTTTCTTACAGCAAAAGTGTCAGCTAACATTTTAGTGGTCAGGAGTGAAGAATAGCAGCAATATATAAGGAATAAGTAGCACAGGCAGAAGAAGCACTGTCAAGGATATAAGACATCACTTGTTAAACGGATCTATTCTGTTCTTGGATAACAGTTTTCAATAATCTAAAGATATATAACTCTTCCTAAGTTAACTTTCTTAAATTGAATCTTATTGAAAGTAATAACTGCACTTTGTTTTGTGACTAAACTATCTTTAACTTATTTTAACTTTCCTGTAAACTTATTTCAATCATATTATTTATCTTGTTTAAATTTAAATTTATTATTTTATGTTAAACAATTTTGAAACATAAACCATGTAAGACTAGGCATAATTCTAAAAAGTAATTCTAATGAGGGACTGCTAGTCTTATCATATATGAAAATGTTATATATCAAAGCTATTATATTGTGTCAATTGGAACGTGAATAAAGAAATCAATAAAACAGAATAGAGTTCTGAACTGGATCCACATACACAAGAGACTTTAGAATACAATAGTCAGGATTTCAAATCAATATCAAAAAGATAATTATGCAACTATAAAAAACAACTAAAATTTATAAAAACAGCTAAAATTAAATCCCTATTTAACTCCTATATAAGGATAAATTCCAGATGAATCAAAAGTTTTAATATAAGACCACAAAAATCTTAAAAAATTAAATGCTAAAATATTCTTTTAGAATATTTTGGTAAGAGTGAAATAAAGATCTTTTTAAGCAAGATTCAAAAACCAAAAACATGCAAAGTGTAAGGAAAAAAATTTTACATAAAAGAGCATTTTACATAGCGTAAAAAATGTAAAAATTGAGCATAAGCCAGAAAAGCAATAATTGCATATACAATAGTAAAAGGGGTCATTTTTAATTATATAATTAATGTTAGCTCATAGAAATCAGTGTGGAGAAGACCAACAATGGAATGAAACAGAAAAAAACATATGAATAGATAATTTACAGAAAAAGAAATGAAAGTCATAATATAGGTGAAAAGATGCTCTAACTCAATAATGTAAAAAAGATTCTGATTAAAGTGTTAAAATAAAATACCTATAGTCAGATTGTTATGTGCCATAAATATTTGTCAGGTACTGGTTGTTGAGAATGTGGAGGAAAATATTCTGCCAGACTGTGAGCAGGAGTGCAACAGTTAGCACAAACTCAAGGGTGGCAGTTTGGCACTAACTATGAATACCAACACTTTATAAACCTATACTATCTGACCATTGATTCAAATACATACTTTGACAGTTTCACTTCTAGGAATTCTTCCATGCACATATTCAAAAATGCATATTTACTGCAAAATTATTTGTCATAGCAAAAGTTGAGGAACACCATGAAGACGAATGGATATATTAATTGTAGTATATATTTATAAGACAGTATCATACAGTATGAGAAAAACTAAGAGATCTATATGGACTTGTATGGAAATGTCTTCAAGATGTTCCATAGTGAAAGTAAACATTTACACACAAAGAAAAAAAATTATTATAGTTAAATATATTTGCATTTGCAAAGACCATTACCTGATGAAACTTAAGAAACAAATTAAGTTACTGCCTCTGGGGAAGAGGACTGGAGACTATAATGAGTGATAAATGAGAAATTTATTCTACACTTTATCACATTTTGCATGGGTTTTATTTTTACTATTTATCTGTCACACTTCAATGTTTCTTTAAAAAAGTAGAATTATTACACTAAAAATTTTGTATACAATGCAACTGTATTTATTAGAGAAGAAAATCTATACAGCGTAAGATATCTTAATTACTAAAATGAAAAGAATTAACTAAATGAGAAGAACCTAAATAAAAATAATATTCTCAGAAAAAAGTGAAAAACATCAATGAAATAATTGATTAAGATTAGTGTAACTATATAAATTTTTTCTCACTAATTCATTACATATTATTGACTCCTTGCTACATAGTCATTACAGCTTTCTAGGTGAATTGATAAACAAGACTTTATAGACCTTACATGCTAGCAGGGAGAGAAACTGTTATTAATAGCACGATCACAGCATTCATTTTAAAGTTATAATTATCATATGTTATTTGAAAGAAGGAAAGCCAGCATTGGATTTAAGAAGACATAGGCATTCCAAGGAAATGGACTCTAATGTCAAATAACTCTCTTGTGGTGGAAGATGCACTTATTTACCACAGGATATGACATTTCTTCTCAAGAGCTTCTTCATAGCATTAGTCATTTCTGAATTTCTCAGAGTGTAGATTAATGGGTTCAGCATGGGGGTTATGACTGTGTAAAACACACTCAGTAATTTGTCAATGGGAAAGGTCTTAGCAGGTCTCATATACATGAAAATACAGGGAACAAAGAAGAAGACAACCATAGTGATATGGGAACCACAGGTCTGGAGGGCTTTCCACTTCCTTTCCTGACTTAAATTCTTCAAAGAGTGCAAGATGACACCATAAGAGATGAGTAAGAGGAGAAATACAATAGTGCAGATCAATCCACCATTGGCCGCAACTAAGAATCCAATGACATAGGTGTCAGTACAGATGAGTTTCAATAAGGGGTACATGTCACAGAAAAAATGATCAATGACATTGGGGCCACAGAATGGGAGCCCATAAATAGTGCTAAGTTGAATTACTGAGTGCAGAAAACCTCCAATCCAGGAGACTACCAGCAGTGCAATGCACGCCCATTGCCTCATGATAACCAAATAATGCAAAGTCTTACAGATGGTCACATAGCGGTCATAGGCCATCGCCAGCAGAAGAAAGACCTCTGATCCACCAAAAAAGTGCTCTGTGAAGAGCTGAGCCATACAAGATTGGAAGGATATGGTATTTTCCCCAAAGAACAAGTTTGAAATCAGTTTGGGGGATATAGATGAGGAATAAATGACATCCATAAATGACAAGCTACCAAGAAAAAAGTACATTGGTGAGCCCAGGCTCTTACTGAAAGTTACAGTCACAACAATGAGCATGTTGCCTATCATGGTCAAAATATAGAAGAGCAAGAACATAAAAAAAGAACTGTCTGCTCCTTTGGATTCTGCGTGAGACCCAAGAGGACAAAGTAAGTCACATTGTTCCTTGGTTCCATTACCTTGGTTCCATCTATTCCTTATAGGTTTTGACTTCAGATATTAGAAATAGTTTACCTATAGAACAAAAGGGAAAAAAAAACTTTAAATGTATTGTAAGCTTTATCTTTTTTATTTACTCAATCAAAAAATGAGCACGGAGAATCTATTTGTGTCAAATCTGTCATAAACATTGGGATCACCAAGTTGAATAAGACATGGCTTGCTATTTCAGTGACTTGATACATGATGAGGGGTCAGGCTATTGCAGGCCAATTTCATGTGTCACTATAAATATCTTCATGTGTCACGATAAATGTCTTCATGTGGGCTGAGAGTTCACAGCACAAGATCTAAATTAACATGGAATCTGCAAAGGCTTCCCAGAGGAAGCATTCATTCAGCTGAGTTTTAAAGGGAAAGCGAGAGAAAAGAGGATGGAAAGGGAATTCCATGAGAAGATGCACCATGTATAAAGTCACAAAAGTTTGATCCTTAAGTGAAGAGTCACTTAAGATAATTTACATTTTCAAAGTGAGGAGAACAATTTATGAATGGATCTGTGTATATAACTACCTAATCAATATCTCCAATGGATATCAATTTAGTATTTTATAAATTTGTTTTAATTTTTCACAATAAATCTATTCCTTACCAGATGTTCTTCATCTCATTACGTGGTGCAAAGTATTTTAATGGAACAAAATGTTAACATTGCAAGAACACCTATCTTTGTTATGAGGAACTATATATCAGATGCTATGCTCATGTTTACACTGATCTTTTATTTATACAGAAACATATATACTTACAAATATGTGTACATCTATATGCATACATATATATAAAACACATTTAATGTAACACTTAATCTTTACAGTAATTAGTATTATCCTCATTTTATAGTTGAAGAAACAGACTGTTTAGTTGATTTTCTCAAAGTCATACATTTTTCAGCGACAGAAATGAATTATAAACTTTGACTTCCAGAAGTTTTCAACATTTCAATTTTTATAAACTAAAATTTATAATAACTTCCAATTTAATAAAGTAATGCACACAATTGAAAAGTCTGGCTTCCACTATTAATTGTGATAGGATTACCTTTTGGAGCCTTCTTCACAATAAGCATGAGGACTTTTCCAAGTAAATCATAGGGACCTGGAAGTGCCTCTTCCATCTGATAGACCACAAAGAACAAAAAGCTTCATTAGTCCTTAAGGATCTATTTAATTTCACTTGACTGTTTCTGTCCATTTTATTCACATAGCATTTTAAATACTTTAGAATACTATTACTTTCACTGTGGATCTACTTAAAAGGAATTCCACAATGCAAATGGAAAAACAAAAATTTTCCACGTTAGGATAATTTATTTAACAGGCAAATAAATCCTATGTAACATAAGAAGTTGGCAATTAGCTATTTCACCAAGGCAATTGTTCTCTGGTAACTAACTTCTTTTCTTGTAACTTCATAAAAGAAAAAATAAAATTCAGATTGTGTTGCCATCTCATTATATTATGTCAGTATGGTGAAACTAATTGTACTGAGATTTTGAGAGGGCATTCTTGAAATAGTTATTGCTCCTCCTGAAAGAGTTATGTCTGTTCTGAAGAGGAGAATATCTTCTTCCTGATAGGGGTAAAGATCAGGGGACATTTTATACCTTCTAACCAGAATATGCTTGAGTTATGCAATTGGAATGTGTCCAAGACCAATTCATACTTCATTATATTCACTGTAATTTTGCACCAAATTTGAAAAGAATATCTATATGTAAAGATACTGTTAGACAATCACATAATTAGGGTCAGGAAGATGTAACAAAGAGAAAAACATAGCTTCAAAACCATTGCAGAACTTTTGCCAGTAGGAAATAAAGTATCACTCCTGTCATTTTGTTCCAAGGAAAATGAATTTATCACTTATTTCCCCACTTTGTCATAGCAAGATTTTCTTTCTTTTTATCCAATACTCACTTTTTCTACCTGTTAGTGTGGGGTTCTATGATAAAATTTAATCTCCAATTTAATGCAATAACCAAACACTGATCCAAATATTATTTTTTAAAATTTTTATTTACCAGCTTCTTTTTGTCAGGCTGTATGCTATGAGCTAGGGAAAATACTAGCAACTAAAACAGAAGAAAAAGTCAAGAGAAAAGTCCTGTCTTCACTGACCTTATATTCTTTTTTTCTTTTTCTTTTTCTTTTATTGCTAACATTGGATTATAACCTTATATAACTTTTGGGTGTACATCATAATGTATTTTGAATTCTGTGTAGATTACATCATGTTCACAACCCAAAGACTAATTACAATCCATCACCACACACATGTTCCTAATCACTCCTTTCGCCCTCCTCCCTCCCCCCTTCCCCTCTGGTAATGATGAATCCAAAGTCTGTTGCTATGTGCTTGTTTGATGTTGTTTTCATCTTCTACTTATCCGTGAGATCATACGGTAATTGACTTTCTCCCTCTCACTTATTTCACTCAGCATAATACCCTAAAGGTCCATCCACGTTATCACAAAGGGCCAGATTTCATCATTTCTCATGGTTGAGTAGTATTCCATTATGCATATGCATCACATCTTGCTTATCCAGTCGTCACTTGATGGGCCCCTAGGTTGCTTCCCAGTCTTGGCTATTGTAAATAACGCTCTGCTGAGCATAGGGGTGCATGTATCTTTATGCATTTGTGTTTTCAAGTTCTTTGAATAAGTACCCAGGAGTGGAATAGCTGGATCACATGGTAGATCCATCATTAATTTTCTGAGGAAACTCCATAACATTTTCTGTAGTGGCTGCACCAGTTTGCACTCCCACCAGCAGTGTACAAGGGTTCCCTTCTCTCCACATCCTCTCTAACACTTATCTATTCTTGTTTTCTTAATTATAGTCATTCTGATGGGAGTGAGATGATATCTCATTGTAGGCTTGATTTGAATTTTGCTGATAGTTAATCATGTTGAACATGTTTCCATGTGCCTGTTGGCCATCCATTTATTTTCTTTGGAGAAATGTCTATTCAGATCTTTTGCCCATTTTTCAATTGGGTTGTTGATTTATTTGTTGTTGAGATGTATGAGTTCTTCGTATATTTTGGATATTAACCCCTTATCTGATATATGGTTTGCAACTAAATTCTCCCAATTCTTAGGGTGTCTTTTCATTTCGTTGATGGTTTCATTGGCTGTGCAGATTTTTAGTTTGATGTAGTCCTATTTATTTATTTTTTCTATTGTTTCCCTTGCCCCCTCAGGTATGGTATTTAAAAAGATGCCGCAAAGACCGATGTGAAAGAGCGTACTGCCTATGTGTCTTCTAGAAGTTTCATGGTTTCGGTCTTACATTCAAGTCTTTAATCCATTTTGAGTTGATTTTTGTGCGTGGAGTAAGATAACGGACTACTTTCATTCTTTTGCATGTGGCTGTCCAGTTTTCCCAACACCATTTAGTGAAGAGACTCTGCTTTCTCCATTGTATGCTCTTGGCTCCCTTGTCGAAAATTAGGTGTCAATATATATGTGGGTTTATTTCTGGGCTCTCAATTCTGTTCCTTTGATCTGTGTGTCTGTTTTATGTTTTTGTGCCAGTACCATGCTGATTTGGTTACTATACCTTTGTAGTATACTTTGAAATCAGGGAGTATGATACCTCCAGCTTTGTTCTTTTTCCTCAGGATCCCTTTGTTATATGGGGCCTTTTATTGTTCCATATAAACTTAGGGTTTTTTGTTGTATTTCTGTGAAAAATGTTATTGGAACTTTGGTAGGGATTGCATTGAATCTGTAAATTGCTTTAGGAAGTAGGGACATTTTAACTATGTTAATTCTTCCAATCCAAGAACACAGAATATCTTTCCATTTCTTTGCGTCTTCTCCAATTTCTTTAAACAACGTTCTACAGTTTTTGGTGTACAGATCTTTCACCTCTTTGGTTAAGTTTATTCCCAGGTATTTTATCCTTTTTGTTTCAATTGTAAATGGGATTGTATTCTTAATTTCTCTTTCTCCTTCTTTGTTGTTAGTGTATATAAACACAAGATTTTCACACGTTGATTTTCTATCCTGCAACTTTACCATATTCATTTATTATTTTTAAAAGTTTTTTAGTGGATTCTGCAGGGTTTTATATATTTAAAATCATGTCATCAGCAAATAGTGACACTTTCACTTCTTCTTTTCCTATTTGGATCCCTTTTATTTCCTGTTCTTGCCTGATTGCTCTGGCTAGCACTTCCAATACTATGTTAAATAAGAGCAGTGAAAGGGGCATCCTTGTCTGGTTCCCATTCTTAGATGGATAACTTTCAGTTTTTCTCCATTGAGAATGATATTAGCAGTGGATTTGTCATATATGGCCTTTATTATTTTGAGGTTCTTTTCCTTCTAGACCCATTTTATTTAGAGTTTTCATCATAAATGGATGCTGTATCTTGTCAAAGGCTTTGACAAGATGATCATGTGATTTCCATTCTTCATTTTGTTAATGTGGTGTATTATATAGATTGATTTGTGTATGTTGAACCATCACTGCATCCCTGGACTAAATCCCACTTGATCATGTTGTATGATCTTTTTAATGTACTGTCCTATTTGATTTGCTAGCATTTTCTTGAGGATGTTTGCATTGATATTCATCAGTGATATTGGTCTGTGTTTTCCTTTTTTGTGTGTTGTCCTCATCCGGTTTTGATATCAGGATAATGTTGGCTTCATAGAATGAGTTAGAAACCTCCTCCCCCCTCTTCAATTTTTTAGAAGAGTTTGAGAAGGATAGTTATTACGTCTTCTTTGAATGTTTGGCAGAATTCACCACGGAAGCCATCTGGTCCTGGACTTTTATTTTTGATGAGGTTTTTGAGTACTGTTTCAATCTCCTAACTAGTGATTGGTCTATTCAAATACTGTACTTCTTCTTGACTCAGTTTGGAGGATTGTGTGATTCCAAGAATTTATCCATTTCTTCTAGATTATCCAATTTGTTGGCATATAGCTTTTCATAGTATTCTCTCATTATCTTTTGTATTTCTGAGGTGTCTGTTGTAATTTCTCCTCTTTCACTTCTCATTTTATTTATTTGAGCCTTGTCTTTTTTTTTTTTTCGTGGTGAGTCTCTCTAAAGGTTTGTCTATTTTATCTATCTTTTCAAAGAACAAAGCTCTCGGCTTCATTGATTTTTTCCATTGTTTTTTAAGTCTCTATTTCATTTATTTCTGCTCAGATTTTTATTATTTCCTTCCTTCTGATGATTTGGGCTTTGTTTGTTCTTCTTTTTCCAGATCATTTACCTGCACTGTTAAATTGTTTATTTGAGATTTTTCTTGCTTTTTTGAGGTAGGCCTGAATTACTATAAACTTCCCTCTTAGAACAGCTTTTGCTGTATCCCATACATTTTGGCATGTCGTATTTTCATTTTAATTTGTCTTCAGGTATTTTTTTGGTTTCTCCTTTGATTTCTTCATTGACCCAATCATTGTTAAGTAGCAGTTTTATTTAATCTTCACATATTGTGGCTTTTATGATTTTCTTCCTGTAGTTGACTTCTAGTTTCATACCTTTGTGGTCAGAAAAAGTATTTGGTATTATTTTGGTTTTCTTAAATTTATTGAGACTTGTTTTGTGGCCTAATATGTGATCAATCTTGGAGAATGTTCCATGTGCATTTGAAAAGGATGTGTATTCTTCAGTTTTGGGATGGAATGTTCCATATGTATATGTACTAAGTCTATCTGATCTAATGTCTCATTTAAGACCAATGTTTCCTTATTGATCTTCTGTTTCGATGATCTCTCCATTGGTGTAAGTGGAGTGTTAAAGTCCCCTACTATTATTATGTTACTGTCTATTTCTAATTTTATGTCTGTTAATAATTGCTCTCTATATTTAGGTGCTCCTATGTTGGGTGAATAGATATTTACAAGTATTATATCCTCTTGTTGGACTTTTCCCTCTATCATTACATAGTACCCTTCTTTATTTCTTGTTAGAGTTTTGTTTATTTTTGAGGAAGATTAGCCCTGAGCTAACTAATGCCAATCCTCTTCTTTTTGCTGAGGAAGACTGGACCTGAGCTAACATCCATGCCCATCTTCGTCTACTTTATACATGGGATGCCTACCACAGAATAGCTTTTGCCAAGCTGTGCCATGTCCACACCCAGGATCCAAACCGGTGAACCCCAGGCTACTGAGAAGCAGAATGTGTGAACTTAACCGCTGCACCATTGGACTGGCCCCTAGAGTTTTTGTTTTAAAGTCTATTTTGTCTGACATAAGTATTACTACCACAGCTTTCTTTTCTTTGCCATTTGCATGGAGTATCTTTTTCCATCCTTTCACTTTCAGTTTGTGATTTTCTTTAGCTCTTAAGTGTGCCTATCGTATGCAGTATATATATGGGTCTTGTTCTTTTGACTGGAGCATTTAGTCCACTGACATTTAAAGGAACTATTGATATATTTATTGCCATTTTGTTACTTTTTTCTGGGTGTTTTATTAGCTCTTCTCTGTTCCTTTCTTCTTCTCTTGCTCTCTTCCTTTGTGGTTTGATGGCTTTCTTTAGTAATGTGTTTGATTTCTGTCCTCTTACTTATTTATTTATTATAGGTTTCTGGTTTGTGATTACCGTAAGGTTCATATATAATATTTCTACATATTAGCAATCTGTATTGAATTGATAGTCTCTTTAGTTAGACCTCTTTCTAAAAGCTCTACTCTTTTACTTCCCTCCACCCATATTTTATACTTTTAAATCATTTCCAATCTCTTATTTTGCATGTGTCTATCCATTACCATCTTTTCATTGATATAGGTAATTTTAGTATTTTTGTCTTTTAACCTTCATAATATATTCATAGGTGGTTGATCTGCTACCTTTGCTGTATTTTTGCCTTCAGTTTTGGGATGGATTAAATCTGTGCTCTAGTGGGTGTGACAGACCCCTGGGCTAACAGACCAGGGGAAGAGCTCCAATGGTGTCTGCAGGGTGTGTGTCAGCACACCTGTCCTGGGTCACAACAATGGCTACCATCAATGTCCCAGTCTCCAGAGAGGTATCACCTCCCACCAAGATGCACCTAGAGCCTACCAGGTGAGTGTCTTTTCACCAAAGGACTGTGCACATTTCTTTCTGGTGATTTTAGGTTGCTCTCTGAGATGGGTGAATTTGTGCATGTTCCCTTTAAGAGCTGGCTTTATTCCACTTACATCAATAGCTTTTCTGGGGGGTATTCCCAGTTGCAGTTAGCAGCCAGTAAAACTAGATACTATGACACTCATCTCCGTTGTGCTTAGTCTGAAGGATATTTATAGCAGTAATTTGCCTCCACTCCAGTCTGCTCTTCTCCAGGGAAGGCTGTTTACCTTAGGGTCGCTCCTGCCCAGCTGGCTGTGAAGCTCCACCACCTGTGAAGGTGGTTTTTTTCTCTCCAGATGGAATTTCTGCCTTTTCTACCTGAGACAGTACTATCCCTTGTTGTGGGGGTTCTCTTTATTCAGTTTTCAGTTCTTTCTCTGGGGTAATTTTTCCAAGAATAGTTGTAACCTGGTTGTGTTCATGGGAGTGGGTGAATTTAGAGTCTGCCTACACCACCATCTTAATGAGATCTCTCTGACCTTATATTCTTTTCATAGCCAGGCAATAAAAAAGGGAATAACTTTATAGAGTAATTGTACTCTGTGATCGGTGCTAATGAGACAAAACACCATATACTGTGATATAAAATAAGAGGGAGATCATATTGTAGATAAGGTAGTCAGAGAAAGTCTTTATAAAAGGTGATATTTTAGCTGAGATCCAAGAGGTGAAAAGTAGCTACCATGGGAAGCACTGTTATATGTGGAAAACCCCAACATTGAAAAGAGTGTGTCAAGTTCCAGACACTGAAATGTCATTGTGCCTGAAGAAAAATGGGAACAGAGAGAACAGAACAAATCGAGGTTGAATGTATGGCCAAAAACCAAACTGTGAAGAGCAGTACACATCTACAAAAGGAATTTGGGTTTCATTTAATGTTCCTTTAAAATTAGAGAAATCAAAGTAAAACAGGATTTTTTTTCTCAGTTGAGGAAAGCTTTCATCTAATAGCATTCAAATTAAGGTAGAAAAGTTACTTGACAAGTGTTACCAAATCATAGGCTATACTACACTATCACCAGAAGGTTAAAGACTATTCTATTCAGTCGAGTTTCTATTTCTGCACTAACCACAATTAGTACACAACAGGTACTCAGTAAAATTAAATGAATATATGAATTAGTCTCTATGGTATCAATAAATTTCTTGGTCTCTGGATTCCTCGTGGACCTTTATTTCTGCCTTTTTTCTTATATGCAAGGTACACAAAGGGACATTCTTAAGTTTTCTAGGAATAAACAACTATCTAAGAGGTAAGTGAAACCCATTTTATGAGATCCCCTCCCCACTTGTAGTGAACATCAGGGGTGTATGGCTTCCCCAAGATCTCTTAAAAACATCCTGACATGCTATTAATTTCCAAAGTTGGAATTGACTTTCCCAACATTAAATCCAAGTACCTACATTTCTCTAGACCCCTGCAAATTGGGTGAAGACATGTTTTGGGTTCTTCCAACCAGGAACATTTGTCCAAGTTTTTGAGTGGAAATTAGCTACCTGAGGCTAAGTGGTTCTGAGAATCAGCATGGTTCTAAGGTCAAGAAAATACTGGTACATTTCCAGTTTTGCCTGGGGCAGAGTGATCCTGGCATCAACAGTATCAGCATCGCCTTTAGCATTCCAGTCCTGCCTATGAGTGCTTCTCAAGTTCTTAATTATAGCTCAGCCTAGAATGAGTAACTCCAGCCCTTCCAAACATTTTTAAAGCTACTTAATTCCATCTAATACATATCTTCTACTTAGGATACCTAGGCATGATTCTGTATTCAGATAAAATCACTAACATATACCAAACAGACCTAAAATTCTCCAATTCAATTTATCACCAAGAATGGAATGTCATCATTCTCTGAGGCATGCTAGTTGACAAGTGTCATTTTTACAAAAGCACTTAATCTTAGGAAAGTTTAGAAGGAATAGTCATTCCTTCAGTAAATATTGATAAAACATTTATTCAGGGCCAAGTTTTCTTCTAGGCTGAACATGTGATATTGAACTAAACATACACTATATACACTTCTGAACAGATAACTTCCTGTATTTTAAGTGTTTACACATTCTGCTTGTATGCTATGTTGCCCTCATTTTCATAGTAAAATAATGCTATGACCCTTCCCACAGGTGTTTTCATGGAAATCAAACCAACAAATGCATCACTCTCAAGTCTTTGGAGGTACGGGGCCAATATATATCAGAGAATAAGAGAGATTCAGGTATGCTAAGAAGATTGGAGACCATTCCAGCCCCAAGACTCTTTCAAGGCCATTCAATTTTCAGAGTGTTCTTCTCAGCAGGGATAGAGAAATCATGTATACCTCTTTTTAAATCCAAAAAAAAATTAGCTTAACATTCTAGGCCAGGTGAATAGTTTCCTAACAATTTAAAATATTGCAGCAATAAAATGTGTTCATAATAACTAAAAATTTGAGAATTTGGTTGTCTAAGAGTTTATATAAATTATTTTATTTGATCTTGGGAATATCTCCATCATTCCTCACTAACTGAAACCAAAAGATGTCATATTTTGCCAAAATTAACATGACACATGGCAAAGCTATGATTGTCTAACCCAATCACTATGCTCTTACCCGTTATAGTGTAATAAGCCCTATCACCCTTTCCTCAAAAATGTACATAAAATACATGATACATAAAATCTCCTTCACAGGGAAAAACAGAAAAATAATGCTCTCGATGTGAATGATTAGTTAAGATTATAATAGCCATGAGTTTTAGTCCAAATTGTGTACTAAAAATAGACAGTAGAACTTTCCTTTTGGAAGAAGAAAGAGAAAATGAAAGAATCAGACAAGGTGTGCCATATTCAAAAGTACAGAAAGAGAAATTGTATAACAAATACTAAAAAATTTCCTATTTTCCCAGAGTTTTTTATTTTGCCGTTGCACAGGTAGTGAGCTTGTATTATATGAATTATGAAGATTTGAGAGTTTCATGGTCCTTGTAGGTTCTGCTGTTAGGAATTCTTCCTAGGTAATGCCTTAATAATGTAACTCCATTAACACACTCAGCTTGTGAATGTAATCTATAGAACTATTGTTCAAATTGGTGCAAAGATTACCTACTTCAGGAACATGAGGGTAATTGTTTAAAAGGCAGTTATGCCTATCATTCAAGAGCATCACTCAATTAGAATCTCTAGACCTTTGTCCTTGGAATCTGCATTTTCACAAGAACCCTAACTGATCCTCATAGTACATTAAAGAATGGCAAACATATGGGTAATGATTAAATCTAACTTGGATATATTTATTATGATAGTTTCTTACCAAGGCCTTTCCTTAGAGTACCTATATGCTGATATCAAAATTCTTTTGAAATAAAGTGCTCTCTTGGTCCTGAATGTTAGAAATTATTATCTTCTTTATTCATAATCTTTGGAAGGATAAAGTCATTTTACATTGTTGTGATTATTTCTCCATTGAAGTCACTTAGAATATCTTCATAGCATTTTTCACCCCTTCATTTCTGAGCAATGGATTAAAGGGCTTGATATAGGAGTGATCATGGTATAAAACATAGCTGTGGATTCATCAAGAGAAGATGGTCAATGGGCACAGATATACAAATATGCAGGACACAAAGAATAAAATGACCATGGTGATGTGAGAGGAGAGTTGGAGAGGTTTTTGTGCCTTACCTCCAAGGTATGAGATTTCAAAGTATGTAAGATGGTCACATAGGAGACCAAAAGAGGAGGAAACTTAATAAGAAGGTGAATCCTTTGTAGTCAGCAATAAAGAGACTTAAGGAATGGGTATCCATGTAGATGAGTTTTAACAAACAATTCGAGTCACACATGAAGTTATCTATGACATTGGGTCCACAGAAGGACAGCCAGACTGCAAAGATGATATGAATTCTTAAATACAAGTAGCCTTAAGCACAGACCAGTCTCATGAGATAGCCAAACTCATAGTGACTCATGAAGATTACATAGTACAGATGACCATGTAGCAGTCATAAGTCATACCTCTCAGCAAAAGGATATCAGCAGCACCAAGAGATGCTCAAGTCATCTTACATCATGCACTTCATGAAAGAGATGAGCTTTTTTACAGCAAGAGTGTTAATTGGCATTTTAGGGGCCAGGGAGGTAGAACAGCAGTCATCTACAAGGGATAAGTAACACAAAAGACATTGTAAAGCACTACAGAGGAGCATAAAGAAGACTTGACTAAGTGTAAACACGTATCCTCTTACTGATTAGGAATTCTCAAATCTCTAAAAACATAAACTCTTCCTAACTTAATCTTCCTAAATCAAATTGCATTGAAAATAGCTGGACTTTTTTGTGACTAGCCTAGCTTATTTTAAATTTAGTTCGGCAACATCAGCATAGAAGAACAGGCATAATTCTGAAAAGAAAGGTAATTAGTGAGTACTAGGTTTTTCAAATATCAAAATGTAGAGAAAAATGCAATTATATCATGTATGAAATAACACATGACTGAAGAGATCAATGGAACAGAATGCAGTCCTGAATTGCACGCAAATATATATGGCACTTTAGAAGCAATAAAATTGGGATTTTCACTCAGTGGTGAGAAGATAATTATGCAGCTAAAAAGATTTCACTTAGAAAACAAATAAACTTCATCCTTATTTAACTCCAATCAAAATAAATAGCAATTGGGTCAAAAATTTCATATAAAATATAAAATCACAAAAGTGCAAAAAAATTAAATGCTAAAAAGTATTATTGTTAGAGTGAAGCAGGCAAGTCTTTTAAGGAAGATGCAAACAACAGATAAAATATTCATAAATATGACTAGGTAAATATAAAGAAGTCAACGTGGCCAAAAAAAAATTACCAGGCAATTTATAGATAAGTAAATACAAATATCTTTAAATATGTGAAGAGATGCTTAAATCAGCATTGAAAGAATTTCAATTAAATATGCAAAGCAAAATCAATTTCTTTAATTAATCAGACTGTCATATACCATAAATGTTTACCAGTACTGGTTGTTGAGAATGTGGATAGGCAGATATTTTCCAAGACTGAGGGCAGAAGTGTATTTGGAACACCATTTGACCAAAAATTCTACTTCTAGGAACTAACATTTCTAAGAACACATATTCAAAAACATATGTATTTATTGCAGAAAATAAATAATTTACATGTATAGAAAAAGATCAAAAATAACATGAAGAGTACTGGATACAGTAGTTCTACGAAAATTTAAGGGAATGTTACATATTATGAGAATACTGAGAATCAGTTTACCTATATGTATTGGTAAGAAAAGATCTTCACAATATTGAGTAGCAAAATATAAATGTTTACACAAAGAAGTATACATACATATGTAAATATGCTTGCAATTGCAAAGATTAGTACTTGAAGAATCTTAAGAAATAGACTTGTGACTAGTTGGGGGAAGAACACTGGGAAACACTACTGAGGGATGAAAAATAGATTTATTTTACACTCATATAATTTCACACGGTTTCTGTTTTTATATCCATCATGGTTTGCACTTTTTCACTTTAAAGAACAGAAGTTTACGTTCTAAATATTCCATATGTAATGTGACTATAATTGAATAAAGAAGATAATATATATATTTATATATATGCATCATTACATATTATAACTAGAAAAAATAAAAAGAATGAACAAAAAGGACAGGAAACTAAAAAAATAAATCTAAGGTGGCCCCATCCACAAAATTGCTTCCCACTGAGTGGCAATCGCTCAGCCTGTGTGAATGTGCCCCATCCAGCAAGCACAAGAGCTTGGCCAACCTGCCCATGACTGCATCACTAGCTTGTATGAAAGCACCACTCTTGCCTAGCACAGCAGCTTAGCTGGACCCAGATCCACTTGCCAAGTGAAGCATCTGGCATCAACCCACTCACACAGCACATATGCACTGCCCACATGAGCACAATCTGCTGAGTTCCTGTGTAGCCCACAGGAACAGAGAGCGGCCTGACCAGAACAACTAGTAGTCAAACTCATAAAAACAGAAAGCAAAACAGAAGTTTACAAGGACTGAGGGAGAGGAGAATGAAGAGTAATTGTTTCATGGATATGGAGTTTCAGTTTGAGAAGATGAAAAAGTTCTGGAGAGAATTGGTGATAATTGCACAACAATGTGAATGTACTTAATGCCACTTAACTGTACATTTAAAATTGCTTAAAATGGTAAATTTTATGTTATGTATGTTTTGCCAAAATAAAACAAATAATACCAAGGAAGAAGGACAGACTGTGAGTGAGGTTGGCAGCAAATAGAGAAGTAAAATTGTTAACTGTTGAGGATAATACTTAAGGCATGGCTTCCCTCTCAGGTTCTGGACTCCAGAAGTGTGTCAATTTGGTTTAAATACAAAGGTTGATAACAAAGAAAGATGACTCTCTGCAGGATTCCAGCCAGCTGTCCATCACCTCAGAAGCTGAGGAAGAGGCTATTGTAGTGGAGCCTCCTTTCTATAGTGTTTCTATTCTCTACCTCTGGAGGTCTTTATACCTGAGTGCTTCGCTGAATGTGATTTTTTTCAATGGCTGCTGTGTGAAAGTGTAGTGCTTAACTGTAAATCCTTAGGATTATCTCTCTGTAGGGTAGAGAAAAAAAATCTATATTACCCTGAATACATCACAAGAATCTGTCACCTAGGAATTCATCCCAAAGGAAATTGCTATGTCTATGACTTTTAAATTACTCAGTCTTTGGTAGATGAGAATCTTGCCTTCTAAGTCTCCTCAGTCAGGCACTAATAAAAATGTCACAATCTCCCAAGTTAATCTGCCACATAACCTTGGAGACTGGCGTTTCCATTCTCAGGGCAACATATCGTTTAAAACAGTCATGTTTTCAGAGATAAATTCATTCTCTGAATTCTGGCCTATGCTTAAAACCACCCCATATCTTATGCCAGACTCACAAATGTCAAAATGAGCGACAAAGCCTTATAATGAACCTTTCCAACTCAACCTACCCAAATCTCACCTCAAACTATAGTCAGAGACATATGTTTAACCAAAGCTGAACAGCATTTCTAAAACTGGCCTCCAATGATGTTTGTGGGTGCCAGGTGGGAGTAAATGAAAGACCTTGGCTGATGCTTCAGCAAATACTCCAACAGAGAAAATTGCTAATCCCCTGAGGACTTTTGAGGTCAATGCATTACCAAATCCTGCACTTTGTGAAAGTCTATTTAACCATTTCTCTAGAGTCAATGAAGAAAAATCACAAAGAAGGACCTTTAAGTAAATGACAGCAACAGAGCCATGTACTAACAAGATGAAGATTTGTATGGAAGACACTGCTCCCAACCTTGGTGGGTTAGAAGGAGGGCTTAAATCAGGAATAAAAGGAAGTCTCTCTACATTGATCATGGACTTTTTTGGAAATAAATATTTGGCAGAATTGATTTAAGAAAACAATGTCCAATCAAGTGGATTTGATTCACTTATACATTTTATAGTTCCATATACTAGGTTTTTCTGATTCAAAGAATTTATCATCGCTCCCGTTGCTTTTAATTTGGATTTTATACGGTTCTAAGAGATCTGAAAAAAAATATATATATTGAAGATGTATTTATAACTTTATAGAAAGCTAAGAGAGTAGAAATTATATACTAGAGCTACTGAAGTTTCCTAACTAAAACAGCTCATTTTTTAAATTGATTTCATAATAGTTTACATCAATGTGAGATTTCAGTTGTACATTATTTCTTGTCTGTCACCACATAAGTGCTCCACTTCACCCACAGTGCCCCCCTACCTCCTTCCCCTGGTAACCACTGAAGTGTTTTCTTTGCCCCAGTACTCGTTTATCTCCTACATATGAGTGGAATCATCTGGTGTTTGTCTTTCTCAGTCTGGCTTATTTCGCTTAGCATAACTCCATCTAGGTCCTTCCAAGTTATTGCAAATGGGATGAATTGTCCTTTTTTCTGTAAAACAGTTCATTTTCTTGAGTAAATCCAGACTGATAATGGAAACCAAAATAAAGTAAAATGTTCAAGATTGAGAGAGTTATCTAGAAAGATAAAAATGTCAGTGTCTCCCTTGACATCTCTTAGAGTCTATTTGTGGCTGTGGTGCATATGCCCTGAGGGGAAGAAATTAATGACTAGGCTCAATATGAAAACTGAGGAATCCATAGTCAACTAGATCTAGGTCAGTGATAATTAAATCTTTCTCCTGATTTTAATCAGATTAACTTAATTTAGCCAATTTATTTTCACTGAAATAAGTTTTGTAGTTATATTCTGTGAATTGAAGGTTAATCTTGTCTCTAAAAATGAATTTGGATACAATGACACGAAAATATCAACAGAAAAGATTATCTGTAATATTGCCAGATAAGACACTGTTGAGAACTACTAAAGTCACTTTTACAATATTGTTGTTAACATTTATATTCCTCTAAGTAGATTGATTCTGTAGATTTCTATTTGTAATGGTTTGTAAATCTCTCCCCTTTTCATGACTTTCATGTTGCCATATTAAAGTTAGAATTTGTGAGTTGAATCTATTAAAAATGATTAACCACATAGTCACCATCTATCAGAGCCATGGAGAGAGAAAACAACTAAGAGACTGAGCTTTTCTGAAAAGTAAAAATATCTTTCCTCACCTTTATTGAAGCTGAGAGATCATGATGCTGATTTCTGTGTCCAGAAATTTTTAAAGAAAAATATGTACTTATTTTTTTTAGCAGGGATTGGAGAAAAAAGAAAAAATAAGGAGAGAGGAATAAAATATCTTGTGATCTTTTGTGACAACATGTACTCACTCTTGGAAGTCTATGTATGGATCCTTCCAAAAACATAGAAGTATAGTGTTGTATACAATCAATATTTCCACTAGTTACCAAGGAAAATTTCAAGTTCATCTTAATTGATTAAACTTATGCTGAAACGGAACACTGTATTGTCTTAGATGACCCTAACATTTCTGTCTTGTCAATCGGAAACTCAGGCAGACTTCATGATTAATTTAATTCCATTTGTAAAATGTGACTAGAGTAATATATCTAATCCAGAGCATCATTCTGTACGTGATGAAAGACCAACTGCATGGAAAATTTACTTAAGAAACATTGAGGTCTTTTCAGGGAAATTTACAGCACTTACATGTCCACATTCAAAGATGTGGAAAGAGTGAACATGAAAGTGTCATGTGAAGCCAGACACAACATCCAGGGCTGTTGAATGAAAGCTGCTCAATGAACTGTTATAAAGATAGTCCCTTGGTATTTTGAAGGGAAAAAACTCCGTCTGTAGTTCTGTGTGTGTGTGTGTGCACGGACACTCATTTGACAGCATGGAATAACAGTTCATGGAACACCGTTGGTATAAATATAGTAAGTCTTGGTACTTTCATATCTGATGCACAGTTGACTTTTAAAAGAATATTATGTTCAGAAGGGGCGGAGCAAAATGGCGGGGTGAGCTGACCCGGGATTCTCTCCCCTCCAAAATACAACAAAAGATTGGAAGAACTGAATTTCAGAGAATAAACATAATGCCAGCTCTTTAGAGACCTACAATACCAAGAAGGCGGAGATCATAAACCTAGCTTTACCCCTACGGAGGCGCTGGAACGGTGGGAGAGAACATCGCTCCCTCCCCTAGAGTCTGCGATCTCTGCGGCGCGGGTCAGGAAGGAGCGGGGGAGGGGCCGCGTGACCAGGGGATCATCCAAGACTCCTGCCACTGATTCAGTGGAGACCCGCTGACGGGGGGGAAAGCTTCTGTCCCCAGGGACCCTATAAATCAAGGGCCTTGGGAGACCAGAGAACAGAACTGATGTGAACCCAGTCCGGCGAGCGTGAGTAACAGCCCCTCCCCCCTAACAAAGCCAGTGGGCGCAGCCATCTTGCCCCAAGGCGGAGAGCTAACACGCCGCTCTCGACCCCCATCTAGTGGCGACAGGCTGTAACTGCAACTGAATTCTACCATCCAGCAATTTATAAAAGCCCCAGACCAGAAGGAAAACAATAAAAACACAGAATTAAGTCCTGAGGACTTGGAATTAGGTAAACTAAGTGATAATGAATTCAGAGCAGCTATAATCAAAAAACTCAATGAGGTAGAGAGAAAGAGAAACAAGCCGAGTTCTGGAGCTACTTCACACAAGAGATTGAAATCATAAAGAAGAATCAAACAGAATTACTTGAGATGAAAAACACAATGGACCAGAGAAAACAGAATACGGATTCCCTGAATGCCCGTGTAGGCAATCTAGAGGAGCAAATCAGCATAATCGAGGACAGACAGGCTGAATGGCGCCAGACAGAGGAAGAAACAGAACTAAGAATTAAAAAAAATGAGGAAAATCTCCGAGAGATAATGGATTCAATGAGGAGTAAGAACACAAGGATCATATGAATTCCTGAGAATATGGAAAAGGAAAATGGAGCAGAAAGTGTGCTTAATGAAATTATTGAAGAGAATTTCCCAAATCTAGGGATCAACGGAGAAATGTGTGTAGAGGAGGGTTTTAGATCTCTTAGATTTGTCAATGTAAAAAGACCCACCACACGGCACATAATAGTAAAGTTGGCAAATAGGAATGATAAGGAAAGAATACTCAGGGAAGTAAGAAAAAAAAGAGAATAACCTATAAAGGAGCCCCTATCAGACTGTCAGCGGATTTCTCTACAGAAACCCTACAAGCTAGGAGAGAATGGAGTGATATATTCAAAGCTTTAAAGGATAAAAACCGTCAGCCAAGAATACTCTATCCAGCAAGAATTTCCTTCAGATATGAGGGAGAAATTAAATCTTTTCCAGACAAACAAAAGTTAAAGGAATTTGTAACTAAAAGCCCTCCATTACAAGAAATCCTCAAGAAGGCTCTCATACTTGAAAAAAGAAAAAAGGGAGAAAGGGGACACAAGCCACAGACTAGGGAGACCGATGGATAGAACCAGAACAGGATAGCAAATATTCAACTATAGCATTAGGGTAAAAATAAGGAAACTACCAAAACAAGGACGATCTTAGCACTCTAACTACCAATTAATAAGACGAGTTGGAATAAAAAATGAAAATAATTATTTAGGAGGGGAAGAGCAAAGGGTCTAAATCAGTATTGGTCGAGTAAGTAAGAGACCACCAGAGAATAGACTATATTATACACGAGATTCTAAATACAAACTTCAAGGTAGACACTAAAATAAAGTACAGAACAGAGTCACAAATCATAGATAAGGAAAAATCTAAGAAACCCAGCATACGAAATTGCAGTATTAAATGGGTAGTCTAAAGCACACAGGAAAAGAAACACAGGGAAACAAGATGATGAGCAACAGATTGACAGCATTAAGTCCACGTGCATCAATAATCACTCTCAATGTGAACGGATTGAACTCTCCAATAAAAAGACACAGAGTGGCAAAATGGATTAAAGAACAAGATCCAACAATTTGTTGCCTCCAGGAAACACACCTCAGCCCCAAGGACAAACACAGACTCAGGGTGAAGGGGTGGAGGACAATACTTCAAGCAAATAGCAAGGAAAAAAAGGCAGGTGTTGCAATTCTCATATCAGACCAAGTGGATTTCAAAATAACACAGGTAAAGAGAGACACAGAGGGACAATATATAATGATCAAAGGGACACTTCATCAAGAAGAAATAACGCTTATAAATATCTATGCACCCAACACAGGAGCACCAAGATTCATAAAGCAACTATTAACAGACCTGAAGGAAGATGTTAATAACAACACAATAATAGTAGGGGACCTCAACACCCCACTCACATCAATGGACAGATCATCCAGACAGAAAATCAACAAGGATATAGTGGAGCTGAATGAAAAACTAAAACAATTGGACTTAATAGACATATATAGATCACTCCACCCTGAAGGAGCTGAATACACATTCTTCTCAAGTGCACATGGAACATTCTCTAGGATAGACCATATGTTGGGAAACAAGGCAAGCCTCTACAAATTTAAAAAAATTGAAATAATAACAAGCATCTTCTCAGATCATAGTGCTATAAGGCTAGAAATTAATTACAAGAAAAAAGCTGAGAAAGGCACCAAGATGTGGAGACTAAACAACACACTACTGAACAAGCAATGGATCATTGAAGAAATTAAAGAAGAAATAAAAAAATACCTGGAAACAAATGAAAATGATAGCATGCCATACCAAATCATATGGGATACAGCAAAAGCTGTATTAAGAGGAAAATTCATCACAATACAGGCATATCTTAACAAACAAGAAAAATCCCAAATAAGCAACCTTAAAGCACACCTAACTGAACTAGAGAAAAAAGAACAAATGAAGCCCAAAGTCAGCAGAAGGAGAGAAATAATAAAAATCAGAGCAGAAATAAATACTATTGAAATGAAAAAGGCAGTAGAAAGG
Organism: Equus asinus; assembly: GCF_041296235.1. Taxonomy (NCBI): domain Eukaryota; kingdom Metazoa; phylum Chordata; class Mammalia; order Perissodactyla; family Equidae; genus Equus; species Equus asinus. The sequence continues at coordinate 20,296,474 of NC_091806.1, forward strand.
ATCAATGAGACAAAGAGCTGGTTTTTTGAGAAGATAAATAAAATTGACAAACCACTAGCCAGACTTACAAAGAAAAAAAGGGAGAAAGCTCAAATAAACAAAATCAGAAATGAGCGAGGAGAAATAACAACAGACTCTGCAGAAATACAACAGATTATAAGAGAATACTACAAAAAACTATATGCCAACAGAATGGATAACCTAGAGGAAATGGATAAATTCCTGGACTCCTACAATCTCCCAAAGCTCACTCAAGAAGAGGCAGACAATTTGAACAGACCAATCACAAGGAAAGAGATTGAAACAGCAATCAAAAGCATCCCAAAGAATAAAACCCCAGGACCAGATGGCTTTCCTGGGGGAATTCTACCAAACTTTCAGAGAGGATTTAATACCTATCCTTTTCAAGCTATTCCAAAAAATTAGGGAAGATGGAACACTTCCTAACACATTCTATGAGGCCAACATCACGCTGATACCAAAACCTGACAAGGACACCACGAAAAAAGAGAACTACAGGCCAATATCACTGATGAACATAGATACAAAATTCTAAACAAAATTTTGGCAACCAGAATTCAGCAATTCATCAAAAGAATCATACATCAGGATCAGGTGGGATTCATACCAGGGATACAGGGATGGTTCAACATCCACAAATCAATCAACGTGATACACCACATCAACAAACTGAGAAATAAAAACCACATGATCATCTCAATAGATGCAGAGAAGGCATTTGACAAGATCCAACAGCCATTTATGATAAAAACTCTGAACAAAATGGGCATAGAAGGAAACTACCTCAACATAATAAAGGCCATATACGACAAACCCATAGCCAACATCATACTCAATGGGCAAAAACTGAACCCCACCCCCCTGAAAACAGGAACAAGACAAGGATGCCCTCTATCACCACTCTTATTTAACATAGTACCGGACGTCCTGGCCAGAGCAATCAGGCAAGAAAAAGGAATAAAAGGAATCCAAATAGGGAAGGAAGAAGTGAAACTCTTGCTGTTTGCAGACGACATGATCTTATATATAGAAAACCCCAAAGAATCCATTGGAAAACTGTTAGAAGTAATCAACAACTACAGCAAAGTTGCAGGGTATAAAATCAATTTGCATAAATCAGTAGCATTTCTATACTCCAGTAATGAACCAACAGAAAAAGAACTCAAGAATACAATACCATTCACAATCGCAACAAAAAGAATAAAATACCTTGGGGTAAATTTAACTAAGGAAGTGAAGGACTTATATAATGAAAATTACAAGGCCTTTCTGAGAGAACTGGATGACGACATAAGGAGATGGAAAGACATTCCATGTACATGGATTGGAAGAATAAACATAGTTAAAATATCTATTCTACCTAAAGCAATCTACAGATTCAACGCCATCCCAATCAGAATCCCAATGACATTCTTTACAGAATTAGAACAAAGAATCCTAAAATTCATATGGGGCAATAAAAGACCCCGAATTGCTAAAGCAATCCTGAGAAAAAAGAACAAAACGGGAAGCATCACAATCCCTGACTTCAAAACATACTACAAAGCTACAGTAATCAAAACAGCATGGTACTGGTACAAAAACAGGTGCACAGATCAATGGAACAAAATTGAAAGCCCAGAAATAAAACCACACATCTATGGACAGCTTATCTTTGACAAAGGAACTGAGGACATACAACGGAGAAAAGAAAGTCTTTTCAACAAATGGTGCTGGGAAAACTGGAAAGCCACATGTAAAAGAATGAAAATTGACCATTCTTTTTCACCATTCACCAAAATAAACTCAAAATGGATTAAAGACCTAAAGGTGAGACCTGAAACCATAAGGCTTCTGGAAGAAAACGTAGGCAGTACACTCTTTGCCATCAGTATTAAAAGGATCTTTTCGGACACCATGCCTTCTCAGAGAAGGGAAACAATAGAAAGAATAAACAAATGGGACTTCATCAGAGCTTCTTCAAGGCAAATGAAAACAGGATTGAAACAAAAAAACAACCCACTAACTGGGAAAAAATATTTGCAAGTCATATATCTGACAAAGGCTTAATATCCTTAATATATAAAGCACTCTCACAACTCAATCACAAAACATCAAACAACCCAATCAAAAAATGGGCTGGAGACATGAACAGACATTTCTCCAAAGAAGATATACTGATGGCCAATAGGCACATGAAAAGATGCTCATCATCGCTGATCATCAGGGAAATGCAAATCAAAACTACACTAAGATATCACCTTACACCCGTTAGAATGACAAAAATATCTAAAACTAATAGCAACAAATGTTGGAGAGGTTGCGGAGAAAAAGGAACCCTCATACACTGCTGGTGGGAATGCAAACTGGTGCAGCCACTATGGAAAACAGTATGGAGATTCCTCAAAAAACTAAAAATAGAACTACCATACGATCCAGCCATCCCACTACTGGGTATTTATCCAAAGAGCCTGAAGTCAGCAATCCCAAAAGTCCTGTGCACCCCAATGTTTATTGCAGCACTGTTTACAATAGCCAAGACGTGGAAGCAACCTAAGTGCCCATCAACAGACGAATGGATAAAGAAGATGTGGTACATATATACAATGGAATACTACTCAGCTGCAAAACAGAACAAAATCATTCCATTTGCAATAACATGGATGGACCTTGAGAGAATTATGTTAAGTGAAATAAGCCAGCAAGAGAAAGATAATCTGTGTATGACTCCACTCATACGAGGAATTTAAAACTATGGACCAAGAACAGTTTAGTGGATACCAGGGGAAAGGTGGGGTGGGGGGTGGGCACAAAGGGTGAAGTGGTGCACCTACAACATGACTGACAAACATTAATGTACAATTGAAATTTCACAAGATTGTAACCTATCAATAGCTCAATAAAAAAAAAGAATATTATGTTCATACACCTGCAAATATTCATGCCAACAGAAAGGCGTAATTTCAGAACAATTGTTATTAATAAAATTTGTCCCAAAGAGTGAAGTATAGCCTTCTGTGAGATCATGGGGCCAGAAAGTTTGGAAGCCAACCAATATTCAACATTCATAATAACACCTTGCTTGTATTCTGGTATTTGTAAGGTATTGTCACTATTCAATTAATATGAATAAGGAGAAATTTAACCTCGTTCTCTTCTTCTTTACAACTATCTTCAAAATAGCAGAAGTGAGTGGAAAGTGTAGCTCCATCAATCCCAAATACAAAGACTAAAGAGATGACAGAATATTTCAGTATTGAATTAAAAGTATCATCACTTACAGTGATCTTTCAAGATGGACCATGTGCTCAGAACCCAAGCTGAGTCAATGGAAAAGATGAGCTATGTAACGTAATTCATCTTGCTGGGTCTGACCCAGAATCCAGAGCCGCAGAAAGTCTTATTTGCTGTGTTTTTAATCACCTACTTGATCACATTGGCAGGTAACTTGTTCATCTTGGTTACCGTCTTCATCAGCCCAGCCCTGGGTTCTCCAATGTACATTTTTCTGTCCTGTTTGTCCCTTATAGTTTCTACTCATCTTCCATAGCACCCAAAATTATCTTTGACTTGATCTCTGAAAAGAACACCATATTCTTCGGTGGCTGCATGACTCAGCTCTTTGCTGAACATTTCTTTACTGGAAATGAGATCATCTTGCTAATTGCCAGGGCCTGTGACCGCTTTGTAGCTATCTGTAAGCCCATGCACTGTGTGACCATCATGAGCAGACCTGTGTGCTGTTTCCTGGTGGGAATGGGTGGGGTTGTAGGGTTTCTTCAGGGAAGGAACCAGACTTGCTCATGGTCCAGTTAGCATTATGTGACCCCAATGTCATTGACCATTTTATGTGTGATTTGGTACCTATCTCGGAGCTGGCATGCACTGACACACACTTTGGGGCCTCTGATTGCTGCCAACAGTGCATCCTTCTGTTCACTCATTTTTTTCTATGCTGTTTTTTTTCCTATGGCATCATACCATGCCCAATGAGGACTCATAGCTCTGAAGGGCATTACAAAGTCATGTCTACTTGTGCCTTTCATGTCACTGTTGTCATCTTATTCTTTGTACCTTGTTCATTCCTGTACCTAAGAACCAAGACTTCCTTCACAAGCAACAAAGCTGTGATGTGTTTTGCACCACAGTAACTCCTATGTTAAACAATTTGATTTACACCTTCAGAAATTCAGAAGTGAAAAATGTCATGAAACTCTGGGGCCAAATAATTAAAACTGGAGATAATTAAATATCGTGATTGAAGTATTTGGGCAAAAAAATCTAGTGATCTTTTATAGAGATTTATTCCCCTCCTTAGTTGGTTAAACTTGGGACAGTAAATTATCCTGTCTGGATCCATTTTCTCCAGGGCCCCCCATGCTATGGGAAGGGCTGACATATTCATCAAGGCACAGGGGTCACAGTGCCCAGAGTCCATGATAGTTTTAGGAGATCCTGAAATTTTTTAATTTCTTTTAAAATAAGAAGATAAAATGAATCTAACCCAAACTCACCTTGGAGTATAATCATCTTTATACCCTTACAGACATAAAATATAATTTTTAATAGTTTTATGAAGGAAAGACCCATGAGGACAAATGTACCAAAGGCCAACAAAAATCACGATGTTACCATGATTGTAGGTATGAAACAGATCTATAACAATATTCTTGAAAATGCTCTATACACTACAGATAGGAAGAAACTTTACTTTAAACGAGGAAAAATAACTATTTATGATTAAAGTGTAGAACATTAGGGAGAGAGCCTTCAAGAAATACTTTTATCAAAATACACTTTTTTTTCAAGCCAGTCCTGATGGCCTAATAGTTAAAGTTCAGCACACTCTACTTCAGTGTCCCTGGTTTGGTTCCCTGGCGTGGAACCACATCACTCGTCTGTCAGTGGCCATGCTGTGGTGGCAGCTTACATAGAAGGACTTACAACTAAGATATACAACTATCTACTGGGGCTTTAGGGAGAAAAAAGAAAGGGATATTGGCAACAGATGTTATCTCAAAGCAAATCTTTCCCAGCAAATAAAAAATACACTTTTTTCATCTTTCTAAGTTTGAGAGGTTTATAATGTTGTCCCACCACAGCAATGAAAAATTTTACTTATTACAATCTCATGAAGAGAGCATTTGCACTTTGTAAAATTTGTATTTTGTGAAAATTGCTTCTTCACCATTCCCTGTAGTATACAATTGTCTACAAAAAGAATTAGAATCAGAAGCAGCTGAAGTGAAAGAAATATCATTAAGTCTGTAGAGTTAAGGCAGAAAATACCTATAGATTAAAATCTTATTTTAGACGCAAAAGAAAAGAAGACTCTGAACACTGAACAGCTGTTAAAGAAAATTACCAGCAATGTGAGAAGAAGTTTGTGCCATGGAACTGGACAACAGAGTTCACAAATCTGGATTAGAGAAAATAGTCCATATCATGAATATAAGGAAATTCTAAGACATTTGGAAATAGAAGCTTTAAAGTCAGAAATAAAGAGCTTTGCATCAAATAGGCTTAATTTTTCATCTGGTCTTTAGCATTAATTAGCCTTGTAAATGTAAGCAAGTTGCTTCACCTCTCTGTTTTTTTAATCTGTAAAAGAGAAATAACATTCATACTTCTTTAAATTGTAATAATTAAATGATTTAAATTGAGTAAATGAGTCAGCTGAAAAATAGTGAAAATTGCTCAAACTCTGAACAGCCTTCAGAGATGTCATCAGAGCATAAGATATGCTGGGGAATGCAGTTCCTGACAGAGGAACCCAAGAACACCACTACAGTCAACCACTAACTGTGATCACAGGAGGACCAAAAGTCTGCTGCAGCCTCAATTGACTTAAAAAAATGCCACAAATGTCATTAATTGATAATTAGGGACAGCATAATGGTGAGTTATTATTTCAGCAAGGAAACTTAATGGGGCCAGCAATCAGGTGTCTGGACACTAAAAGCTAACTCATCACCAACTACCTATTCTGGGATAAAATTGCTGTTAAATATCTCTGCAGTTACAAATAGGGGGCCTGGTTGGAGCAACTGTGAGATACCGAGTGGAACTTATTTCAGAATTTCTCACTAATGATGGATCCTGTCTTGTCCGGTCCTCTGGAAGAAGGAGAAAAAGGGAGAACCCAGTGCTGAGACTAAAAGACCTTCCTCTGTACAGAGTTTGTGATTCCTGGGGAAGAGTTCAGAAACCTGTTTTCAGGAAGAAATTTCTCACCCAGGAATTCGAATATTATGTGATGCTGACATTTCTCATGTTTACAAGACTTTATATCAGGTTAGATCTCACCATATATAAAGACCTTTAGAAAATAGATGTTTTGCCATAAATTCCTACGTGTGACCATCTTATAAATATATGCAAGCAACAGTATGTTTTAAAAAATCAAAGCTATCTCTTAAAGATCTAGTAGTTCCCATGAAAGACAGAACCAAAGAGGATAATGTTAAAATAAGGATGCTGATGATGAAGAGGAGGTAGAGGATGATAGCTAATATTTATCGAGCACTTTCTGTGAATAAAGTCTTGACCTAAGCACCCACTTTATATGCTTTGGAGGCAGCTAACTTCTGACCCTAATTTCTTTCTGTCTTTAATTTATTTGAAACCCCAAACTATGGAACTTACTTCTGTCTAACACAGTTTGAAATTTGGACATAATGGTGACTCTACCCATAGGATGGTGTGAGCATCAATAAAACAATGGCAGTATAAATAATTATGACAGATTTTTAAATTTGTTTGTTTACTAAGCACAAAGGGATGGATATACTTTCTGTTATTTTATTCTCACTACAGCCCAATAAGTGCAGTAATATTGATATTCTCATTTCATAAATTAGGAAACCAAGGAATGGAGAGACTATCAAAATGTGACAAAATGAAAGAAGACAATATTTATTTCGCCTAAGAACTCTGGAAATGTGTAAAATTATTTGCCTTAAGTTACATTTTGCTTGACATTTCTACTACTCCATTAATTATCACACAGACTCAAATGACATTAACTTAAATGCAATCAATGGATTGCATTTAAAGATCTGGATAATGGATCAAAACTAACTGATTTTGAGTTTCAGTTTAGGTACTTAAAGCTTGATAACCTTGGTAACCACACCAGGAGATGATTTCCTCATTTCTGAAACTGGGATAATAATCATTCATGCCGTATATATTTCATATAGTAGTTTTTTTATGATCAAATTGTGCAATTTAAATGAAAAGACTAAGTAAATCATAAAAAGTCTATAAGATGAGTGGATAGATATCAGTGAATAAGATAATATGTGTTAATAAAAAGCAAGCACTGGTTTGTTCCACTTAGAGAAATGAAGTCATTTTTATTTCCTGCTTTCCACTTATTTACCACCTGCAATTTATAACTGTGTGAAGGGCTTTCTCACGGCATTTTTCTACCTCTTCATTTCTTAGGGTATAAATGAGTGGATTCAAGACAGGTGTCAGAATATCATAAAATACTGCCGTGTTTTTGTCTATAGATGAAGTAGAGATTGCAAGTATATAAGTAAATATGCAGGGCACAAAGAACAGGGTAACAACAGTGAAGTGGACCCCACAGGTGGAGAGGCCTTTGTGTCTCCCTTCTGCACTGTGAAACCTCAAGGAGTGAAGGATGATGATGTAGGAGGCACCCAGCATGAGGAAGTTCAACAGACAGATCACACCACTGTTGGGAACCACCAGCAGACTGATGGCACATATGTTGGCGCAGGTGAGTTCTAGCAAATGTTATAAGTCACAGATAAAGTGATTGATCATATTGGGCCCACAAAAAAACAACTGAAGGACCAGGATGAGCTGAATCAATGAATGCAGAAGCTCCCTAGCCAAGGCACACTCACCAGCAGGCCACAGAGATGCCTGGTCAGGATGATAGTATAGTACAGAGATCTCCAGATAGCCATGTGGTGGTCATAAGCCATCACTGTGAGCAGAATGATCTCAATACCTTCAAAAAATGGGCTCCAAAGAGTTGAGCCAGGCAGCCCTCATAAGAGATGGCTCTCCCCTTGTACAAGGAGTCAGCAATGAGTTTAGCGACCATAAAGGGAGATTAACAGGCACCGATAAAAGACAATTTGGCCAGGAAAAAATACATATACATGGGGAAAGCCACGCAGGAACTGGAGGTGATGGTGACCAGAATGAACATGTTGCTACAAACTGTGATCTCATAGATGATTGAAAAGACCAACAACTGAACTCCCTGTACCTCTGGGCTCTGTGAAAGTCCCAGAATGAAAAATGCTGTGATATTGTGAGGTATTTCCATAGATGCCGCTGCATTTTTATTTGAGTTTCATTTTTCTTTTATTTAATTTTAAAAATAGGTTTTAGTGGGGCTGGCCCCGTGGCCGAGTGGTTAAGTTCTCACACTCCGCAGCAGGCGGCCCAGTGTTTCGTTGGTTCGAATCCTGGGCGCGGACATGGCACTGCTCACCAGACCACGCTGAGGCAGCATCCCACATACCACAACTAGAAGGACCCACAACGAAGAATATGCAACTATGTACCGGGGGGGGGCTTTGGGGAGAAAAAGGAAAAAAATAAAATCTTTAAAAAAAAAAACATAGGTTTTAGAAAACTTACATTGAGTGTATCTGAGGATGCCAACAGGTCACCAGGGTTTTTATTTTTTTTTTTTAACATCCTAACATTATGGAATAGTGAACCTGGAAGAGTTCTTAAAGAGTCATCTAGGCCAGCTCCAAGCATAGCAAGCCAAATTTCACTGGAAGGAATTCAAATTGTTTTTTACATTGAGGCAAAGCACAGATTGGGCAATTGCTGTTGAGTACAGAAACTCATCTGAGCTGAAATTTTCTTAGACTAGCACTAGTTGAAAACTCAAAAGGGAGTCGTTCATTTACCAGCAGCTGGGAATTCTTTCCATTATTCATTTCCCTCTTATTTGCTGAAGAACCCTGTGATATTTAAAATCACATTTTCTAATTGTCTTCATTTTAAAGGTGGTAGATTGAAGACTCAGAGAGATTAGATGCAGCTGGTACAAAGTCACATGGGTGATTCATGGCAGAGGTGAGGCTGGAATCCAGGTTGCTTGTCACTCCAGCCTGTGTGCTTTCCAATATAACCTCCACCCTCAAGTATCTACTTTCTCTGTGTTTGACAAGCCAAAACAATTGCTGCTGCTAATATTAGGGAAGCAGTTCTCACAGAAAGAGTAGTTGGCTTGTTATCTCTGTTTCATGCTCAAAGTTCTTGTCCACATAGTCTCAGAAAATCTGCATCTTTCCACTGGAATGAGTTATTTATACGGTGGGAATGATAATGTCGGGAATATCAGTGCTATGCGCTTTCTGCCTCTCTAAGGGAGGCTAATTATCCCCTCACAAGATCACTTGCTGAAGCAGTTTTAGAACTAGGTTTGCCTTGTTCACAGGTTAGAACAATGTTGATGCCATCATTGAATTAGTCCCTTTGAATACACCTTTCGTCTCAGGGAAATGACTCTCTTCTGTTTCTTAGAAGTGCCCAGTGCCCTTCCACTGTCTAGACAGAGTCCACAAATTGTCTGGAGGAAAAGGGAGTTAGGCTATTTCAGGAATTCATATTGGAGGATCAACATCTTTAGGGAAATTACTGACTGAACAACCACAAAAATCAGCAGCATCTATTGAGCATCTTCTGTGTTCTAGGCATGGATCCTAGGCCCTTTCACACATATCCTCTCTTTCATTTCCTCCCATAAAACTAAGAGAAAAGTATCACTGTCCTTTACCCATATTTCTGTGTGGTGTGCTAAAAGATCAAGAAAACTAGAGTTGGAATAACATGAATTGAAATTACACTTCCACCATTTCAATCATTCACTAAGCATTTTTTCAGGGACCACCTAATAAAATATAGCACTTTGATAAATGCAAGGAATATCATAGTGAATAAGACAAACAGGGTCCTTACCAGGAGGAAGCACATATTCTAAAAGGGGCAGTAGCCACCTCTAAAACAAAGCAGGGGCATAAACAAATAGAACAATTACAAAATCAACTATATGAAATTGCTGGATTCATGCATTTTATATGTATTTTAATGCTGATAAACAGTGACAGAGATATACATGTTTAATATTTATTGGTATATGCAGCAAAATGTCCTCCAAAACAATTTATAACCATTAACATTTCCAACACTCTGGCCTGTTCAGCACATCAGTACAACAATTCCACAGTACTGAATGAATCCTATCCTAAGCCTTCTCTAAACCTGTTCCCTGAAAACTTCTAGAAAAAGTCACAAAATAGGGATGATTTAGTCCAATATAAATTCATGTCATCAGCTTCAAAGGGCCCATCAACGTGGCCCAGCAATCCTACTACATTTCTTTAATCAATACATTTTCCCAATTCTCCTCAAGAACAATTTAAAACCTTCAATTTCTTCAAAATTCCCTTTCCCGACCTCATTTCTATTCTTGACTTTTATCTCAGTCTGAGTTAAAAAGTCTGAAAAAACTTCTTAGAACTACATATCAGTCTGTGACCATCCCTCCTTCTTTTTATCCCTCTCTGCTTCACAAGAGTCAGACCTGCATCACTCCTGGAGGCTTTTCCCACCTTCCCTCACCAGTGTTTCCCCCAATGAATCTCTTACACATCTAATCTGTCTGAGCTTCTGCTGCTCAGAGAACCAGGACCGAAATAAAATTTATAAAGAACTCTTGCAAGCCAATAAGATAAACACAGACAGCCACATGAGATTTGAACAGATCTTCAGCAAAGAAAATATTGAATGGGCTGAAAACATATAAAGGGGACTCACTTCTTTAATCATCTGAGAACTATGATGTAGAACCACAATAAAATGCAACGTTCCTTCTACATGGCTAAAATTAAAAGGACTATCAATACCTAGTGTTTATTGTCGATATGGAGGAATAATCTCTCTCATATGCTGCTGGTGGAAATGTATAATTTTTTTCCAAGAACATATTGGAAAACTATTGGAGATCATCAGCTAATGTCAAATATACATATAACCTATGACTCAGATACTCCACTCTTAGATATAAATCCAAGAGAATTGTGCGTACCTATGCACTGGAAGACACATTACTGAGAGTGTTCATAGAGCTATTTGTAATAGCACAAAACTAGTAACAACCTAAATGTCCACCATCAATAGAACAAATCATTATTGTGTATTCATTTAGTGGACTAACAGACCAATGAAAATAAGTGAACTATAGGAACATATAACAACATGAATGAATCTCACAAACACACTGTGGAGCCAAAGAATCCAGAGACAAAATATTGCATACTGCGTGATTGCATTTATTTAAAATTTAAAAATAGACCAATCTGGGGGTGTGAACTTAAGTGGTAAATGTGTAAAAGTATAAAGGAAAGCAAAGAAGTTTTATTATAAAAGTCAGATTAACATTGGCCTTTGATGGAAGAAAAAGAGATGTGATTGGGAAGAGATATAGTGGGTCCCAAAAGGGCTAGAAATTTTCTACTTCTTGACAAGGTTTGTGGTTCTATAGGTGTTCCACTTTACAATTCAAATATTTTGTTTTTCTTTGTCTTGGTTTTTAATAGTTTGATTATGGTATGTCTGAGGTGAATTTCTTTAAGTTCATCTAGTTTGAGATTTGCAGAGCTTCTTTAATCTGAAGTTTATATCTTTTACCAATATTTGGAAGTATTCAGCCATTAGTTTTTCATATATTTTTCTCTGAACCATATTATTTCTTTTTTTTTCTTTTGAGACTTTGATAGTATGAATGTTATACATTCAGTATTGCCCCACATGTCTCTGAGACTGTATCTTTTTTAAAAATCTATTTTTATCTCTGTGGTTTGATCCATCTTCAAATTCACTGATTCTTTCTTTTATATTTCCATTGTGCCATTGAGCTCAGAAAGTATGTTTTTAATTTTCATTATTGAATCTTTTAATGCTAATTTATGATTTTATTCTTCTTTATAATTTCTATTTTTTTTTTGCTGATATTTTCTATCTTTCATTTGTTTCAAGTATATGTTCTCTTACTCACCAGATCATGGTTATGATGTTTGCTTTAAAGTCTTTGTCTGAAAATTCCAATATCTCTATCATTTCAAGATTGGCACCTGCTCATTAATTTTTCCTTTGCAAGTTGAGGTTTCCTGCTTCTTTTTATACTAACATTGGATTGTATCCTGGATATTTTCAATATTATGTTATGATACTTTGGATCTTTTCACATTAAGGAGAATGTTAAATCTTTAGTTTTACCAAGCAATTAACCTTGTTAGTTGCAGGTGGCAATTTTCAGTCTACTTTCTGTGGGCTGTGATTCCAATGCCAGTTCAGTTATCAAATCTTTTGTAGTGTTATTCAGACCTGTTATGTACACCACTCAGTGGCCAGTCTGGGACTTGGGTGGTGGTGAAGCCTCTAATGTCATTCTCAAACACTGGTACATTGTATTAAGTTCAGATTCACACAGTTGCAGCTCAGAGGTGGGCCCTGGAATTCATACGCGACTTCATGAGATGACTCTCCTATGTGCCCTCATCTCTTTGATCTCCCTGATGCCTTTTGCCTCGTGAAATTTGGCTTTAGTTTTCTCATTGTGCTGCACACTTTCCACAACTGAGTCTGTATCAATGGCAAAGATTCAGGAGGATGCAGAGAGAATAAAACAAATAGGGATTTGTGCCATGCTCTTGAGATCACAGCTCCTACATTCAAGTAGAAAGATCCTCCTCCCAAAGAGTTTTGGGCAACTGCTCAGCCACCATTGTTACCCTTGTCACTGCTTCTCTGCCACAGGATTGATTGGCATCTAGAACAGGAGATGAAAGAAAAAAAAAAGAAAAGGAAGAGAGCCACCCCTTGAATCTGGCCCATTTGTCTGACCAACAAGAGAGAGGTTCTTTTGGAGCTCTTTCTATATGTACCCAGTGCACACTTCCAGGTCTAGAATGCATTGAGTTCAGGCCAAGTGAGACAGGGGAAAAAATCAGAAACTTCAAATCTGATCTCCTTCCCCAATATGCCTGTCATCATTTACTTTTGAAAATCCTTGGATAGCTTTTCCATGCATTCTGTGTAGGATTTATAGCTTCATCTCGGCAGGAAAGAAAGGGTGAATTGTTCTTACTCCATCTTTTCTGGAACAGGAACTCTTCAAGATAGAGTATATTTTGAAGTTAAGCTAAGAAGATTTGTTCATAGATTAGCTATTAGAAGAAAGAGAGAAAACTTAAGGATGATTCCAAAATTTGGGGGGCTGAGCCAAAAGAACAGTGAACGAAAGACTATGGTAAAGAACCTCTGCTGGAAAATAAATAGGTACATAGCTACATCTCGTCATCTCCCTAATACTACAGAACATAATGGGACCTGAGGTGGCACCTCCTGTCTCTCATTCAGGAGAACACTATTAAAACCTGCAAACCTTAAAATTCTCATGCGTACACACACACACACACATACACACACTGCCTACTTGTTTTTCTCTACTCTCTCCCACCATTCTCATAAAATTGACTTTATAATAACCCTTTGGGGGTTACTTAATATAAACAGAGGACACAATAAAATATTAACATTTGGTACTCAGACCAAATCACCTGTCAGGACATCTCCCACCTAGAAGAATTTCCAGGGACTAGGTCACTCCTTGAGGACAGGATTTTAGTGTGATTCCATGCAGTGCTGTGCCCCCAGAATCTAGAAGAGTGTCTGAGTTGTTGTTTTTCATCAAGAAAATAGTTTGAGTTTATGAGTTCTAGTATATTCTGTTTTAATGTGCTTTTTGGAAAAATCATGTGTACTTATTTTAAATGAAAAACAAACACTTAAAGGTATAAATAGAGCTTCAAAGTAAAGTAAAATCCAAGCACTATGTTAAGTACTGCTGGCATTTTGATAAAGCTCCTGGCAAACACTATCCCTATCTGTACCTGAACAAGCAGAAACTAGGTAGAAAATTTTCCATCGCTGGACCACATGTGGCTTCATAATCTGATTTTTAAATTCCATACTATGTTGTAAAAACTTTCTGCAACAAAAAATATAGATAAATTCCGTCTTTTTAAAAGTAGATGAACAGAACCTGTGTAATGTGTAAAATAAAATTGGGGGGGAACATGTAACTTGCTGGCATCAGATGTGAAACAGCAAAACTATGAGCTACTGAAACCAGGAAAAACATCTATAGTATTGCACAGGAAATGTTATTACATCTAATGAAATTTTTTTCACCTGTGTCTACATTATTCATCCTTCCAGAGAAACATTTTTAAAATTTCCTTTCAACAAAATGCAGGCCTGAAGCAGAATGCCTGGGACAGCTGACCAGAGAACTCAAAAAGTACAAATTATAATGAGACATACAAATGGAAAGCAAAGGCATCTCATGGTAACAAGTAACCAGGAACAAGCATTTCACCAAGTGGATTAGACAGAATCAAAGCCTCCTTGATTATATACTTGATAATGACTGTGGACTTTATGTAAATCTGAGCAAGTGCACATCAGAGGTTGTCAATAAGGACATTGATAACAGGAAGCTTACAAGGAGAAAGCACAAATGAAATACAACATACAGAGGAAGATGGTAGATATTAAAACACTGTGCATTTTGGCAAGACCGAACTTGAAAGCAGAAATAGCTTGATTTAAATTCTAGCTCAACATTAGCTAAGTAATTCAGCCTCTGTGAAAACAGTTTCTTCATTTTTAAAAAGCTAACCATGTCAATTTTTTATGAGGACAATATGAGATCTCATTTATAAAGTGATTAACACAGTACGTAACACCAAGTTAATGCTCAGTAAACCATGCATCATTTGTGTGAGTGTGTGTGTTTGAGGTCACATGCACACAATATTTAGACATTGGTTTCAGAATTTCACAACACATTATAGTTTATTATTTATAATCATGCTTATTTTAATTTTAGTATAAGCCTATTCTGTGCACTTCCATCATTTGAGTTCAGTCCTTCCTAATTGTATTTCTTTATTCTCAAAGTCCCAAGCTAGATATTCTTTCTGATATTATTGTGGATATAAATAAGATATACGTAAACCATCAATAACTACTCTGATCAAGTTCTGGCGTTCAGAGTTGGAAGACTAGGTTAGTAACATTTCAACAAGGGAATTCTGCTCCTCATAGACTTTCAATATCCCAGGTTAATGAAGACTTCATCTCAGACAAAGGTGAGGGAGAGAGAGGTGGTGTTTCCAGGCTCTACAATTTAGTGTAAACTGTTAAGAAGAAATCAAAATGATATATAATTATTTATCTATTCTATAACAGAGAACATAGGATAGATTACACCTAATCTATCCTAATTGAGTCAAATCAATTTTACTCTGAAAATTTTTGGTGATCTCTCAGCTCTCATCATAATATGAATTCTTACTAAAAGTGACTGTATATTTCTTTCTCTATCGAATCTGTATCCTCCATCCACAATGGCTTATTTTTTCCAAAGATTCTTCATGTCATTTTTTACCTCTCCATTTCTCAGTGTATAAACTAAAGGGTTGAACATTGGCATCAAAATACAACAAAACATAGCAACTATTTTGTCAATGGACAAAGCATCTGATGGCCACATGTAAATAAACATACAAGGCACAAATAACAAGGCAACAGCAGTTAGGTGGGCCCCACAGATTGAGAGGCTCTTTTGTCTCCCCTCTGCACTGTGGGACCTCAAGGACAGCAGGATAACAAGTAGGAGACAGCCAGCACGAAGAAGTTCAATAGGAAGATCACACCATTGTTGGCGACCAACAGCAGACCAATGACATATGCATTGGTATAGACAAGATCCAGCAAGGGGTACAAGTTACAGACAAAGTGATCACATTGGGCCTACAGAATGGCAACTGAAGCAACAGGAGGAGATGGAACAATAATTCAGGAAGTCCCTCAACCAAGGCACCCCCATCAACAGGGCACAGAGATGCCTGGTCATGATGGTCATGTAGTACAGGCATTTGCAGACGGCCCCATAGTGGTCATAGGCCATCATGATGATCTCAGTTCTTCCCAAAAAATTGGCAACAAACAATTGAGCCAGGCAGCCCTCAAAAGAGATGGGTTTGACCTCATATAAGGAATCAGAAATGAGTTTGGGGGTCATATATAAGGAATAGCAAGTATCGATAAGGACAAATATGAGAAGAAAAATTACAAAGGAGAGCTGAAAGTGAGGCTGAAGATGATGGTAAAAATGATAAGTAGGTTGCCCCCAACGGAGACCAGATAGACCACCAAAAGAACACAGATAAAACTTTCTGCACCTTGGAGTTTTGTGAAAGTCCAAGCATGAAAAATCCCATGATGTTTCATGGACTATCCATGAATCCTGAGCTACAGCAAAGACTTGGGTGAAAACAGAATTTCTGAGAAAAATTTTTTACTGCCTCTTTCAAGACATTTCAAGAAATTGGGGGAAATTATTGTTTGTGGAATATAATTAATCCAAATCCTGAATCCCAAAGCAAGGGCCTACTAATACTGCAAATCATTTCTAATTAGTAATTTCAACAAAGTAAAAAATTAAAGAACAGATAAAATCAGCAGCTCCCAAAATATTGCCTTTCTTGCATTAAACCCAATAGAAATGAATTCTTTTTTTCAGGTTGAAAATATCTTCAAGGAGTTTTTTGAAAAAAAAATGATAGTTGTGTATATATATATATGTATCAATTTCAGTTCGTTAAAAATAAGATTAGGGGAAAATAATGTCTCTAAATAATTCTTACAATGGCTTTTTTAGAGCCACAATTTCAACTCCCAATTGCTCTTCTCAGTGCACATAGGCATCTCCTCAAAAATTGAATTCCTCTTCTCACAACATCTCACTTGCTATTCTTTCTAATTTCGTCCACCACCCACCGTAAACATGGGAGTCATCCTTGGCTTTTCTCTCTACTAGTCCATCTCATAGTTCCAAAATTAGTCACCACAATCTTATCAAATCTCCCTCTCTAACCTTCATCCATCCATCCATCTATCCCTCTATCCCTCCATCCATTTATTTCTTCCAAAAAATTTCTTGAGCAATTACCATTCCCCAACCATTGTTCTTTGCACTGGATTTAGATCAACTAGCAAGGCAAGCTGACAGTTATATCAATAACATCATAGCTGGTCTCCCCTGCCTCATATCTCACCCAGACACCTCTCAATCATCCACACTATGGCCACAGTGATATCTATAAAATCCAATCATTCAGTCATGTCATTACCCAGTTTAAAATTCTCCAAAGGCTCCTCTTTACCTTCAAGGGAAAACATCACAAGTCCCGGGACCCTACTGACCTATCCATGTTATTTTTCAGCATCCAGCCCCATCCACTATCACGTGCTTTAGCCATATTAAAGTAACCTAAATTCCCTGATCAAGTCATACTCACTATACCTCATTGCCTTCCACATTCTATTCCCCTTATCCTACACACACTCCCAACTCTACTGACTGACATTTACACATCCTTCAAAATTGGGCTTAGATATCATCTCCACAAGGATGATCTCCACAAGGAAGATGATCTTTTCACCCACCCCGGGGGTAGATTGTAAGGATTTCCACTGTATTCCTATAGCTCCCAGGTTACATCTGCATCTTCTCTCTTTGTACATTATGTCGTATTGGTCCCCCTCTATCATCCTACAGCATGCTTGGAGTATCTTGAAAGCAGGCATTATTTGTGTTTAATATCTATATTACCAGATCTGGAGCTGTGCTCAATAAGTATTTGATGAACGCATAAAAAACTAAACCCCCAAAATGTAGGAAAGTTACAATACTTGGATCTAAGGAGGTTGATAGCTTCTTATCAGAATTTTTATTACATTCTAACATGGCAGACTGAGAGAAGCAATAGGAATCTTATAAGGTCATCTGGTCCATCCTTCTACATTATCTGGTTTTCCTTCCCCTACTTTGAACGATCTGTGTATTAAACGCCAAGATAGGATTAAAGAAAGGTCATACAAGGAGAAACATAATCTTTTCTTTCACAGTCTTTTCCTCTCTGACTTAGAAATTTCCCACAATCATAAGTAATCTGATTTCAAAAAATTGAATGAGGGATCTCATCCATTTATGGGCTACAGGGGACCTCTTGAACGATCACTTTCCTTTTCTTTGCTAAAAAGTTATTAAGCACAATGATTTTGTAATAATCTGGTGCAAACATCTTTGGTTTTAAAATGCTAACATTCTGACTTAGAAATATTAAGTAGCCAGCCCGAGTCAAAGAAGGTAAATTGTGGGTAATTGAATACAGATCCCATGTCTTCCAATTCCCCAGCCTGTACCTCTTACACCATAATGTGTCCTCAAAGAACCCAGATTACTCATCCCACAGAGAGGACAAAGGGAACAGAAGAAGATAAAGTTGCTAGCTCTGGTTTTTCCAAGGTTGTGTATCAGCAAATCTTCTTAGGAAAAGAGGAAAAAGTAATTAGAAAGATAATTCATGATGACTAAACAGAGTTTAAAAAATATTTAAAGGAGGAGAAAAAAAATTATTGTTAGTACTACCATCCAAAGAGAAAAGCTATCACCATTCTAATGCATTTATTCTATTCTTTCTTCCATATATAGATTTTTGTTCACTTCTCATTTATACTTTTGAAATTATAATATCTATTTAATACATTATTCTAATTAATATTATAGTTAAAACATTTTCCCATTATATGGGATGGGAAACATTTTCCCATCACTATAAACTCTTGAAAGCATTGTTTTTAATGATTGTATATTATTCAATCAAGTGGATGTATCCGATAATGAGTCATAGTTTCTAATACCTTGAAGAATTTCATTATGTGTTAAGTTATTTCTGGGTTCATAGGATAATTTCTCAGATGTATATACTGAACAGAAGAGTATAGATGTTATACAGACTTTTACTATCTCTCACCAAAAGGGCAGTCCCAATTTACATAGTTATCACCAAAATGTAGTAGATTACTTATTTCTTTCACCTTAGCCAGTAATGATCATCAGGAATTTTATTTTTTTTTGCTACATTTCTTCTTACTTTTTTAATTCACATTTGTTTGACCACTGCTGATGTTGAAAAACTTCCTATGTTTTTCTCTTCAAACTATTCTCCCTTTTGGAAATTGTTAAAGCTATAAAGAGTAATTTAGAGTGAACTGAGAAGTAACTTAGTGAATAATCAATGTTTCCCAGTCTCAGCTTCGTAGATGCTAACTCTTGAGGTTTTTAGCCAAAACAGTAGTTGAAGTTGTTAGAGAAAAATTTATGTCCATCTAAGAGGACTATTTGAATGTATAACTCAACACTTTGTTATGTACCATACTGTCTTATCATTACAATGAGACTAAAAAGCAGGTTTCATTTTCTCTTCATAGATGAGGAAAGTAAGTATCAGTGAAATTTCTTCTCATACCTACTATCCCAAGGCTAGTAAGTGGTAAAACAGAATTTGATCACAGCTATATCCCATGTCAAAACCACACACTTTTCATTGCATCATTCTAAAAAGTTTAGTCAAATTGCTTGAGTTTCATAATTCTTTCTTTCCTAAGCAGAATAGTTTGGTGGAAATAGTGCCTGACTGGGAGTCAAGAACTGTGCATTCTAGTCCTGACTCTGGCACATGGTAACTGTGGCAGATATTCACTTCATCTTCCTGAGCCATAGTATTCACACCTTTAAAGTGAGAAAAGCTGGAGGCAGAGAAAGTGTTATCAGATATGACTGAACTTTTGCCTTGTTTGTGAGCCACTGATCTCATGTTACAGCCTCACCATAAGCTGAGACCTGGGTTTCAATCCCAGCTTTGGCACTTACTAATGGTATGACTTTGAGCAGGTTTTTAACCTCTTTATGCCTGTTTCCTCTTCTGTGTATTACCTAAAGGAATAGAATCTGTTTTCACCTTTTTCCCCAATCATCCCCCACAGAAGTGACCCTCCAGGGACCTCTCTGGTCCAGATCACTCATTTAAGACCCTAACCACTGACCCACTGATTTTGGCCTGTGCATCTCCAAAGCTAGTTTTCTTAGCAGTTGCAAGTCTGAAAATGTGGCCTTCATATGCATCACTAAGAGGCTTATTAAACATAAGCACCAGAATTAGACACCTGCCCATGCAGCTATAGACATTTCTGTTCTCCCTCAACTTTCTGAATTGGATAATCCCACCAGGAGGTAATCACCACCAGGAGGCCAAGATCAAATCTAAACCCTGACTTGATCTGCTATTGTCTTTCTTACCTCCTTTTCAATATACTTTGTTATTTTTCTTCCTCCCCTTATGTTCTAAGTTCTCTAATGTTTCAGGTAGTAGACATGTCAGGGTATTTTTGGAAGAGAAAAAAGCTATTGCTGAAATCATCATCAATATGTGGCTAATTTCTGCAAATGTACTCCTCACCTTAAAACCTAGATTCCTGTTAAACAAGGGACAATAATACTTTAAGTATATACAATGTAATTTCTTATTGGGGACTATGGTGAAGAGCATGGAGCACCAGAAAATAACAGGAATCTCTCTCATATTTGAATACTTGGTGAACCCACCTTGTGGACCTCACTTCCTCAGATGTATGTTGTGCTAGTTGATGACCCTAGATGACATCACAGTCTCTTCTAATTCACAAAGTTTCAGGATTCTTGCAAAAATAAAGGCAAAATCTCAATGTACCAAAGATGATCTTGGCCTATGCCCCAATTTTCAGTTGGTTTTATCTGCTTATTAATCTAATCTTCATTTCTTCCTAGTATGAAGTCCTGCCTATGTGGAAATGAGACTTATTTGCATATTTTTTATGGTGGAAGAAAACATCAAAAGATGCTACTAGCATAAGGAGCAGTAAGGTCTAACCAAAACGCACCCCTTCTTAAGCTCAGGGCCTTTCACAGGATGGGAAATTTTCTATGCTGAACACTTACAAAGAGCATTACATTGTATACTCATGAAAACCTTTAAAATGAGGTTAGAAAAACAGTCATAGAATTACATTTACAGAATTCAAAAAAGATGTTCATCATCCAATTTGAAACTTCTAGTTACAGTTGTCTCTCAGTATTCTTGGGGGATTGGTTCCAGGACCTCTCCCTCCCTTATTCCAAAATAGGGGGATGCTCAAGTCCCTTGTGTAAAATGGCATAGTTATTTGCATATAGCCTATGGACATCATCCTGTATACTTTAAATCAACTCTAGATTATTTATAATATTTAGTACAATATAAAAGCTATGTAAATAGTTGTTATACTGTATTGTTTAGGGAATAATGATAAGAAAAAGTCTGTACATATTCAGTACAGATGCAGCCATCATAGACCTTTGGATCCATGGTTGGTTGAATCCACTGATGAGGAACCTGAAAATATGGAGGGCTGACTGTACTTTAATACATCTTCTTTTAGGGTACTAAGAATTAATTACAATAACTTCCATAGATGTACTGTGAAAAGTATAATTAGATCACATTGCATTATTTTAGAAGCATCATTCATTAATGTAAAGAATTAAAATATACAAAATATAAAATTATTGACATTGCTTTGTTTTTTTATTGTAATGAAAACCTCAAACATGTGGAAGTGCTTAGGACCTCTCTCTTGCTGTGACAAGTATCTCAGTCAAGATATCTGTTTCCTAAAGCAGGGCACAATTGCCAAACCACACAGGCTTTACAGTTTTCCCTGATAAAAGTCACATAATGACCTCTATGTCAAGGATCCTGAAGGACAGAATGTCAGACATAAGTTCCAGAATGTTAGAAGTGGAAGGGATCTGGAGATCATCTGATGTACTCTCCTCATCTATAGTCTCAGAAAAGTAACAGACAGAGAGTGGCTGAGGAGTCTTCTCTCTTCAAGGCTTGCAAGTTTTGGTGACAGCACACTACCATTCTGAACCTGTTGTATTTGTCAACATTAGCTATTCTGTGAATAGAACAGGATCCAGCAAAGGGCTCAAACACCAGAGACCTCATTTCCCTTTAAACAGTCATCTTGGCACCACAGTTTCCTGATGGCATTCTTGATGTCTATTTTTCTCAGGATGTAAATAAGAGGGATAATCATGGGGGCAATGATGGTGTAAAATAGGGCAAAAACTTTGTCATTACTGACCAAATCAACCAGGGGAAAATAGGTGAGGATGAAGGGTAAGAAGAACACGAACAGGACAGTGATGTACAAGCCCCAGGTGGAGAGGGCTTTGTGGAGACCTTTGGATGAGCAGGTCCTCAGGGTGGACAGATTGATGACGTAAGAAATTACCAAGGCAACAAAGGTCAAAACGGACATCATCTCTGCCATGGTAGTGATTGCAATGATCAACAGGTAGGTGTCCATGCAGGCCAGCTTCAGCAAGGGGAATACATCACAGAAATAGTGGTCTATCTGATTGGGGCTGCAGAAGGGGAGTTCAATAATAGTCAGTATATGTCTGATTGAATGCATAAATGCTTGGATAATAGAGGCCATCACAAGGATGTAGCACCTGTTTGCTCACGATGACCATATACTAAAGGGTCTGCAGATGGCTGTATATCAGTCCTAGGCCATGACCACCAAGATGAAGATCTCAGTGGCATCAAAGAAGTGGGTGTAAATTATCTGAGCCATGCTGCCATTATAGAATATGATCTTCCACTGGGCCGGTAAGTCTTCGATCAGTTTGAGAGCCGCATGGTGGTAAAGTGGACTTCCATGAAGGACAGGTAGCTGAGGAAAAAGTCCATGGGGTGCTTGCTGAGGTTGCTGGCTCTGATATGAGAAGAATGAGCAGATTTTCTGAGAGAAATGTGATGTAATAAAGTGAGAACGGGACAGAGCAGGCAACCTTTCCATCCTCATCACTAAAAAGTCCCAGGAGGATAAATTTTGTGATGTTTTCATGTCCCACTGCTTCTGTGTATTTGATCATGTGGAGAGGGGAGTTAATATACCTGAAACCCTCAACTTTTTGAAATTATCGATTTATTTTAAAAGTCATTCATTTATTCAAAAAATATATATTGATTTTTTATTATGATACGACTACTATAATTGGTGATAAGGGTAGAGGAGTGTACAAAATGCATACAATCTCTACCCACAGGTGGAGTGCAGTTCAGTAGAGCAGACGTACAGTAACAATAATGGCACACATCATCAATTAATTGTAGGTATGCTGAATCGCAACGTCTCAAACTTACCATGAATAACAGTTGAATACCTAAAAAATGAAATGTTCTTTTTCAGGTCAATTTTGAGATGCAATTTAGTGTTATACCTTAAGAGTGATTTTTTAATCTCTTGTATGTAGAAAACAGCACCAAGGTGATAAGTTCTTCAAGGGCAGGAAGGTCATTATAATTCTCAATCCTTCCAGTCACTAAATCTGTGCTAAATTCTGAAACTTCAGTAACACCATTAGACTTCAATGAGCTCATGATTTTAAATACCGGACCTCTGGGTGACAATTTTGGAATTTGCCTTTAGAACCACTTCATGAGCATTTAAAAAAAAAGATGGAAGGAGAGAAAGAGGAGCAAGTATGTCTTTGGCAAAAAGTGTTGCTCCATTGTATGGGCTTTCAGTGTATTTATGCTTCCTAAAATTGACCTCAATTCCCAATTCGCTTCCCATCTGACCCAGGAATTTTCATCATTTTTATCCTTTGATCACACTTTCTGGCACTTCCTTTTATGACAGCCCCTTGGGAGGGGCAAATTGCATCCAGACACTCTTCTTCACTAGATCTGTTTCACCACTTTGCATCTCTTTGAACTGAACCAATTTCTTTCTTTGCCAGGTTCTTTACACACTCCTGGGATGAAATCCTGGAATATTTTCATTAAAAAAAGCAATATTTATTTGGTGCAAAATATTATGTTAAACCTCTTAGCTCCTTTCTGCAACCTGATCTAAAATATTTCACAAGCTGCTAAAATCAAGTCTCAGTTTTATAAAGAGATAAACCCTACAGATTGATAAAATTTGTGAACCTGTTTGTGAAGAGTTATAACTGCAATTAAACACTGCCCTCTACTCCATCTAAGTTCCTATTACATTGTTTTAGAAAAATGCACATTAGAAATACAAAGGATTTTTTAAATAGGATTGTAATAAGACTTTAAGGAGTTCATGGACTTTTGATTTGAATTCCATCTGTGAACCCCAAGTTAACATGCTTTGATCTGATTTCTTGCAAAATCTCTGGAAATATTGCTGTCACACAAGCAAAATTCCAATTGCAATGGTTCTGAACTATGGTGCAAATTATTTAAAATAAAACGTTAAAGATTCTTTTAACTGTGATTTACTTGCCCTTAAAAATAGAATCTCCTACCCCTCCTTGAATATAGAATTGTGTAAGAAGATATAAAAAAAATTGAAACAAAGAAATATACCATGTTTATGGTTAGAGGGGGTCAATGTATAAAAGATGTCAATTATTCCCAAATTAATCAATAGATTCAATAATTAAAACAAAAGTTCTGACAAAATTAGAAAATCTAATTCCAAACTTCAGAAACAGTTACTATCTCAGTAGTTAAGCTAACTTTTTAAAAGAATAAAGAGGATAGACATATCTTTCAGAATGGAAGTATATTATAAAACTATGACAAAATGTTGTTGATAAAGCTAGACTGCTGGACATGAAGACAGCCAATAAATAAACACATAAATATACTGGAATTTATTCTATGTTTGAGTTGAAATTTCAAACCGATATGAAATAATGTATTTTTCAGTAACTGATGTTAGGACTTTGAATCTCCCTCTGGAAGAAAAATAATACCTCACAAGCCAAAAAAATTATATTCCAGATGACTGAAAGATGCAAATGTATCACACAAAACTAGAAAAAAATATTTGAGAAGTAATTAGAATGGATTTACATCACAGCGTACAGAAATATTTTTAAGCAAAGCATAAAAAGCAAATTCATAAAGAAAATATATGATACATTTAAAATCTCTGAATGACAAAATTCTATATTTTAAATATATTTAAAGTATTTTAAAAAGTGACAAAATGGGAGGAAATATAAATACTTCAAATCAACAATATAAAGATAAGTAATCTAATTTTCTAAAAGGGCAAAATATTTGACAAGACAATAGACAGAAAGGAAATTACTGCTAGCCAATAGGATATATCAACAATGAGGTACTACTCCTACTCATCAACTTCATAAAATAAAATTAGAAAGCCTGTTCATATGACATTATGACAGGTGACTCAGTGAAGGCCCCCCAAAAGCAGACAAAAATATAGTCACTGCACACGTTCAGATTTGGAAAATGGAAATAATCTAAATAACTGACAATCGAATAGAAATAAGGTTTGGTATGTTCTTATTATGGAAAACTAGGCATAAATTTAAATGTTGGATCTATATGGCACATCTACCATGATACAAATCACTAAGATAGATATAGATATATTTTTAAGCAGAAAATGTAATAAAGTGCACAAGGGTAATCACAGTATGATAACTTATATGTTAAAAAAAACACCCACAGAATACCATGTAGTTTCTATGAGACCCTCTGTGCTTATAAATTACGGTGGGGAAGGAAACATAGGGGATGACGGCCAAAGAGATTTTAGTGTTAAACAATATTTTGAATTCTTTATTAAAGAGATTATATTTCAGTGTTATTTCTGCAATTAAAGTTAATTTTAAAACTCATTATTTTGTAATATGGTTGACGAAGAACACAATACACAATGAATGAAATTAAACAAAATGATCTTTTACAGGAATTCAGTCAACTCATATAACTTACTACATTGTTTCCTCTATTATTTTAGTAAATGTAGACATAGGCGCTACTCTCCAAGCAATATGTCCCATGAATTGTCATTAAAAAATGTAAACACAACCTTACAGACACAATTTTACCCCCCTTACACACTCCTTCAGGAGGAGATATTTGATATAAGGAAACAGGAAACACATCTATATCTGCATCTACATTTATATCAATATCTGCATCTCTTTTTGCATCTATATCTGGATTTGGTTTTTACAGCAGCGTTAAAAAGTCTAGATATACTTTTATAATCCTGATAGGATTTAAATAAGTTCCAAGATGATATGTTTAATCTAACAGCTGTTATTATTGAAAACTCAAGTTTATAATTTGCTATTTTTTATGGCTCCTTGTTTTGTTGAACTAACACTGGCTCTTATTATAGTTTTAATGAAAGGAAAAAAAATTTGTAACAGAAGATGCCAAATAAATATGGTCTGCTACTCAAAAGGTTGACATCTTCTGATACGTGTGGACTCAATAGAAATGCAACCATATTTAAAACTTCTTGTTACCTGAAATCATCATCTCTGCTGCTATAAGTTCATTAAGAAAATCTATGCTGAACAACATCCTAACTGGGAAAATCAGGACACTAATGTGCACCCTGTCTTACCACAAACTCTAAAAAGAATAAAAAAGGGAAAAAACACTCAACTCTGATTTTCAGGGTCATCTTGGTGTCCTTAGTCTTACAGAAAATGTTTCGTAGGAAACGAGACTGACCAACCTTTAATTCCTAGTTGGCAACTGTATGCTCAAAAGGGGCAAGTTATAATTGGTGAATGAGAGTGCTTGAGGTAGACTAAATGGGTTCCAGGACGTGGTCCGCTACTTAACTGTTGAATAATTGTAGGTGAGTTACGTACTCTCTGAGCCTTGGTTTTTTCCATCTGTAAAACAGTGATAATAATAGCACCTACCACATAGAATTCTTGTGAGAATCAAAATAAAAGATCCATATAAAACACTTAGGTACAGATGTGCATCTAATACATTCCAAGAATTAACAAAATATTAACTCCTTTATTATTAATTGTAAAAAGACTAATATTCTATAAATACTTCACCATTTATAAGACAAGGAGAGCTCAGGGAATAAATTTTCTTCAATGAGTTTAACATGCCACTTTAATATAGATTTCTACTGAAGTTATAAAGTAATTTGACAACTAACCACTACTGAAAATTCCAGACTAACTATGAAGATATGCGGAAAGTAATAGTATTTCCCACTTGACAGATGGGAGAACTGAAATAAAAGTAAAAATTAATTTATAAAGACCTCCAGTACCCTACAAAAGATAATCTCTTTTTTGTAATTAAGAATTCGTGAATCAAACATTTCAAGGAAATAACTACTTTATACCTATATTTTACATAGGTCATTTTGTAGTTCTCTGTAGTTTTATTTTTTCTGAATTTTAGTAATATATGTATGATCTGCTTTGTTAAAGAAATAGCCATTAATTATATGATTTAAGCCTCTCCAACTGTGACCACTGAAATTTTCTCCTATACTACCCCTATCCATTTCAAATGCCCGGGATTATTGGCAAATTTTACAGACCAATGATACAGTAAGGCAGGAAATGGAGGTTGTGGTCCTGATCAGCCACTCTCTGATTATGTGATTTACGGAAAATGTCCCTCAAATTCTATGTCATCTATTTCCTCCTAAAAAAAATGAGGAATTATAGTTTTCCGGATTCTTCCAGTTGCAAAGAGCTGATTTTTTTAATCAAGTGATTTACTAAATCATTCATCAATTACTTTAGGAAAATTATCGATTATCAATTCCATCATTTTCTTACCA
This sequence comes from Equus asinus, assembly GCF_041296235.1. Classification (NCBI taxonomy): domain Eukaryota; kingdom Metazoa; phylum Chordata; class Mammalia; order Perissodactyla; family Equidae; genus Equus; species Equus asinus. The sequence continues at coordinate 20,324,116 of NC_091806.1, forward strand.
TCTTTATTCTGTTTGTTGCTCATATTATTCAATTACTTGATTTTTTCCCCAACTTTCATGATTTTTTATCATTGCTTTTCTATGTGAAGTAGAGTACAAAACACTCCAAAATTTCTCTTAGCCTCCTGTCCCAGCATCTAATAGTCTCAGGTTTGAAACCAGGATTCCAAGATAGCATTCCCTTGCTGATTTTCTATTAGAACAGAACTCTTAAAGTTGTTTTGTGAACTATTAAAGTGCTTATTTGTGAAATGGATTAGAAACCTATAAATGTTATGAAAGAAGTAGTTACCAAGAAGATATATTTTTAGAGTACATTTTCATGGAAAAAATAATTTCCTTAGAACACAAGCAGATAAGGATAGAGGATTCCATAGCTATTCAAAGAGATGACTTTACATAGACTCAGGTATGTAAAAATTTTTTTAAAAAAAGAAAGAAGAAAGGAAACATAGAAAAAAGAAAAGGGAAAAACAAGAACTCACATATTTAGTATCAGCCAGTTCCAATCAATATTTGCAGGAATATCCTTATCTTCTTGAATTTATGACAACAAATGAAAAAACATCTATTCTAAGTGAAAAAAATACATAGATCTCTTAGAGGAAAAAAGCAACGACAAAAGTCTCATGCTTTATATCTAGTTTATACATTACGTTTAAAATAAATATATCTTAGAAACTAACTTTATGTATACTCAGAATGGGACTGAGAATTATATCATAAAACTGCCAGGAAAATGTCCAATGCATCTAGCCTCTCACTTGTCTTTTTTCCCTTTGATGCAATAGTGAGCAGCAAGGTCCAGGTCCCTAAATGCACAGGATTGGGGGACTTTGGGATAAGCTTCACTGAAAGTGTCAGGAGGAGTACTTAAAGGCACTGGAGGGACCTGGGTGCAATCCCAATGGCAATCTCTATGGTAATTCCTGGACAAGGGTAGTAAAAAGAACTCTGGTGATTTTCATTTGCTATTGCTTTGACTTTTCAAGCGTGATTTTTAAAATACGTTCTTTTAGATTGCTTCAAATATGTGATGTTTAATATCAAATGTAGGTTTTCTGGTCAATGACCAAAAAGTTTAAAGAGTAGCCTTACTACTTTCTATAGAGGGAATAAACTCTCATGCATTCATTATAGGAGCCTTACTCTGCTTCCATTAACATGGCTAATTATTTATTAATGTTGAAAATCTTCAGATTTTTCTTAATATAATTAAGGTCGAAAAAATGTCCCACTTTCCACAAAGCTTATCCTCATTATATGATCTTTCCACCAACCTAATTCCACATCCAAAGTTATCCTATTACACTTCTAATACCTAATTTTTTTGCGTGTGTGAGGCAGATTGGCCCTGAACTAACATCAGTTGCCAATCTTCCTCTTTTTGTCTGAAGAAGCTTGTTGCTGAGCTAACATCTGTGTTAATTTTCCTATATTTTATGTGGGATGCTGCCACAGCATGGCTTGATGAGTGGTGCTAGGTCCGTGCCTGGGATCTGAGCCAGCAAGCCCTGGGTCACTGAAGTGGACCACACAAACTTTACCAATATATCACAGGGCCCCCTCCTAATACCTAATTTTGTTAAATCATTTGATTCTTCTTTCATAGATAGTGTGAGGTCTTTTTTGTTTTGTCTTTTGGGTATTTTGTGTGTGTTTTTTAAATACTGGTATTCTCTTATTTTCTTGATAGGCTTTTAACTCAATGAAATTAGGGTCTGCACTTTTTCGTCTTGTAGCTAATAATTCAAATTTTAATGATGACAAGAGTAATGGCAATAATTGAAAACAGTCACTACAATGTACTAGTAGTTGTGTTAAGGACTTTAAAAGGATTTTTTTTAATTTAACGCACATAGTGACCCTATTAGGTGGTATTTTTAATATTTCCACAGAGGACAAAGAGGTAAATTGACAAGGCTAGACAGTTAGTAATTAGTATACTAAAATTTGACCTTATTTAAGATGCTTTACTAACACTACAATGACTTTCAACAGTACTACCACACTTTACACATACTAAACACAATAAATATCTCTGGATTTTCAATTTAAATAAGATGATAAAATAATGTGCTGAATACTTCAAAATCATGTTTAAATTTTAAATTGTATACTTAGGATTCAAGTTATACATTTTTGTACAAATTATACAGTGTATTCATAGTAGAACTTGAATAACATCAACAAAATGTTACTATGACAATTTTCGTAGTTGTGATTATATTTGGTGATGGCAAAGTAACACACAATTCAAAGAATTTATTCTTAATTTTTTTGAACCTCACTTATAATTGTGTTTCACTGCCTAAAAAAATTAAATTTTGTGCTTTTAATGTCAGAAACATTGCAAAGAGGAATGATCATTTGCAAGTGTCTGTGTATGTGCATGTGTGTGTATGTGTGTGTGCTTGTGAATGGTGACAGGAAAATGGCTGAAAGATGCAACAGCAACAATGATAAAACCTCATTAGGTAAACATCTTAAGTGTTCAAAAGAAGAGGTAATTTTATGTATGATGCATTTACCAGATGTCTGGGATGATTTAAGGTTTACCACATCAGAGGCTGAAGCCAGAGTCTGAGTTTGAATTGTAGATGTCACTGTAACCAGCTATATGACTTTGGGCAAGATACTTATCTCCCTGGAATTCAGATTCTTCATCTACAAAGGCAGTAAGAACATGGGCTCTATCACACATAAGTAATAGGTGTTCTCTGTTTTCATTATAATTAGTATTGTTGCTATTATTATTAGTAGTAGTAGTGTTAATATTATTATCACAAACTCTCTCATAAAATTTCCAAAGAATTTAGTGTAGGGAATTTGGAAATATTTGCAAACAAAGCATTCAGATCACAATCATTAGACAGAAGTAAATGATAAATAAGGAGAAAATAAGACAATAGCTCATGATGCACAACTATGTGAAATTGAAATTTCAGTTCCCACTTTAGGTCCTCACCCACGGGATTTACATGTTCACGCACGTAGACAATTTGTTATAACTGAATTGATTGTGTAAGAAATTTGATGATCATATACTTGGTTGGATTCAATGATTGTTTAAATTGATACAAAACGGCACTTAGATTTCCTCCAAAACTCTCCCCCTTTGCCTTAAGGAATGTCAAATTTTTTCACGGATAATGTTTTGGTAGAGAATGCAAAGGTGGCATATTTAATAGTAAGAGTAGAACTATCTTCATTTTAGAACTATTGAGTTATACATTCTCTGATTCTGTGTTAAAGCTATGATTTTTCACAACTTCTTTATCACTGTGGTAGATATATTCCCAAAATGCCACTAAAGATGTCCTGCCCTGGGGCCTGCAACGAGGCCTACTGGTTAAGTTCCATGTGCTTTTCTCCTGCAGTGCAGGTTCGGTTCCCAGGCGTGGACCTACTCCACTCGTCAGTGGCCACACTGAGATGGTGACCCACATATAAAGTTGTAGAATATTGGCACAGATGTTGGCTTAGGGTGAATCTTCCTCAAACCAAAAGAAAAAAAATGTCCTGCCCTATACTCTGGGACTGTAAATATGATAACATACTACACCTATATTTAATTACACATCAAAAAGGATTTCATAAATGTTATTAAGGTTCCTAATCAGTTGGCTTTGAGTCATATGTTTGGAACCTATCTAATCCCATAAGGCCTTTAAAAACAGAGAATTTTCCTTGGCTGGTAACTGAAGAGTAAGCTAGAGCGATTTAAAGTACAAGAAGAATTAAATGGATCATTACTGGCTTTGAAGTCAGAGCGGCCACATACGAGGATCTCTAGGAGGTGAGAGTGACCCCTAGCTGACAGCCAGGGAGAAGACTGGGGCCTCAGTTCTACAATCACAAGGAACTGAATTCTGCCAACAGCCTGAATGAGCCTGGATGCAATTCTTCTCAGAAGTTCCAGATAAGAGCCCAGCCCAGTAGATCCTGGTTTTGGCTTTATCAATGACAGAAACCAGCTCACTCAAATCCTGACAAGAATCAATGTGATAGTAAATGGATATTGTTTTAGGCTATTAATTTTGCGGTAATTTTTTTAATGCAGCAATAGGATGCTAAAGCATTCACAATAACTACTTAGCTTCTAGATTTGTTATTTAGAAGTTTAGTTTATTAACTAAGTTTAGCTTAATTTAAATTTAGCTTCTAGATTTATTATCAATATGCCTAAACGTAGCAAAGAATACTAGGTTAAAAGTGATAGAAATTCTGTTATAGTTTTCTTTAAAGTAGCTGAGGGGTTTTAGAAGAAAACAGATTTGTTTTTCCTATGTAGTCTAGGCACACACAGATACACACACACACAAATAATTCAAGTATATCAAATATAATGTGTGGTAAAAATATAACATGTAACAATGGACCTCAAATAAGTTTCTTACGTATGTAAGCGACACAGTTGGATGGTTACATGGGTATTAAAACAGCAAGTCAAGTGATTTAACAAAACAACCAGTTATAATTACCACTAAGCTAAAACATTATCTGACAAGAAATTGTCAGAATGGCAAGCAACTGAAAGATTTGAGGATATACAAAGGGTAGGTGAGAGAATATTAGAATTCTAGAGTTGCAGGACAGTTCTCTATATAAGCTAATGTGGAAAGGTTACATAGCAAAACCTACTTGTTTTATGTATATTCCTCTACTTCTCTTTTCTATCATTGGTAACTTGAATACTTTTTTCCCCCTCTTTCAGATCATGAAAAGAAAAAGAAGGCTTTAAGAATTCAGCCTAACTATAGGAGTATGATTACCTGATCCCCGTCTATAGTCATATTTTCCTTTCCTTGAGTCTAAATGAGACTGGATGAATGGACAAGGGAGATGGACAGCCTAATGGAAGATGAAGAGCTAACATACACACAATGGATGGAATAGGGAAGAGTACTTGATGCGGGAGCTAGTAAAAGATTCTTGGACATTAGGACTAAGGAATAGCCCAGAAGAAAACCAAGGGGACAAGGGTTCCCTTTTTGTGCAGCCTGGCCCTCCTCCATTAACTCATCATGTTGGAACTGCCCAAATTTAAACAGTCCTAAAAATGGGCAAGCTTACCGTGTTTAACAGAAATTTCAATGTTTTAAATGTATGTTTATAGGTTTTGTTTTTTATAATACAATGGAATAAATATTTTTAAAAAGCTGCATAATGTCACCATCTTGATAACTCATTTACATTAAAATATAAAGGAACACATGCATAAATTTTGAAAATTAAACATTTCAGAGATGTACAACGTGAATAATATCTAATCATCTCTCTCCATCCTCTCCTAAAAAGATAACGCCTGTAAATGTGTTCTTATGATTCCTTCCATTAAAAAATAATTGTACACCTATATCACATATACTTTCTATTTTATATTGTGTTTATATTCACAGAAAGGAATAATAGTATCATTATTAATGTGTTCCTTTACAGAATAATGCACCGCGACTACGTAGGTGCTAAGTGCTTTTAAATTGAATTTTCGCAATTACCTCTTAACATATCATAATTATCTGATTGTTTCAGTACTATCTTTTAATAGCAGCATTTACGAATGAACCTCCATGGTCTTGTCAGATTGGATTTGGGTGTTCTTACCAAAACAGATACAATGGAGACTATGTCATAAAATACTTTCCCAGGGAAGGGGAAAGCAGCTGGCAGTGTGAGATGAGATGAACGTGGTAACATCCAGTGTTGGCACATTTTACCTTTCACCTTCATTACATAGATTTTAGCCTCCACATTGTCACCTTTCCTCTGAAATTTCCATGAGGAGTGGTTATTCAACTTTTCAAACTGAATCTGAGATGCATATCAACTGCAAATTATATTCCTATGCTATCACTTTATGAACATGCAGAGAGTAGTAATTCTGTACTGTAATATACAAAATTCTATTTAAAGCTACCACTTGGTGATGGAAAAGCTGTCATTCTCCAGAAGCTATGTCAGGGTCACTACCTCTATTAACCCTTGCTCTAATTTCTAACCAGTCATAATCTCCTCTAACTTTTAATAGCCATAGTGAGGACTTTTCTGCTCAGCTACATTACGTTGAAAGCATTCATGAACTTTTCTACATTCTACCATCTCAAGAAACTATAATAAACCTTAAGATATGAAATGCATCCTTGTATCCACACACAACAATGATGGCTTTTCACATACCTGGAACTCATAAAATGTGTTGAGTTCAAAAGATTGTTTTATTCTAAAGCTTGTGTTTCATTCTATTTATTTATTATATTATCAGTAAACTTTAAAAAACATTCATTTTTCTGTTCCTTTCCCAGAGGAAGTAGAAGCAATATAGTCACAAAACATACAGAAATACATTTTAAAATTATGTCCACATTCCGAAAGGATGCCTTTCTGAATATAAGATGTAAATAATCTGTCACTTACCTGTTAGAACACTCTAAATTAATGTCAAGTCTTCCCATCCCTTTTTGAAAACAGCAATCTCACAGAATACTGGAAAAAATTCTCTTTCTGAATTCCTGAGGGAATATTTTAAGTCATAATGATGTAAAATATTAGCATCCTAGAGAGTAGTATTCCCTAAAGTTTCTGCTGCTTCGCTAATCAGAAACATCCTTGATGCTGTAACAAATTTAACTTTTGATTCATCCATTTAGCCCATAGAGGAGTAAGTTAACCCTCCTCATACCCAGTAACCAAATGCAAACAAAGGTTTGGAGGTATTAGGTGTGTCAGGCTGACCAAAGGAATCAGGGAAAAAGAGGAAAACACAAATGGATGGCAGGGAGGATGATAGAGAACAGGAAGAAGAAAAAAAAACAGTGTCTTCAGTAAAAGAGGAAGTGGATCAGCAAGAAACTTCTCTACTTTCTCTTAGCTCCCTCAATTGTCTCTCTGTTCATTAGGAGACAAACTTTTCTAGCTTGTGTAATTTATATGCAAATTCAACCAGAGAAGGCAACGTGGTGGTTTGAAACCAGAGGTTTCATGCTGTGGACTGCAAATTCCCTTACCAAGGAACTACAGATTTATCACAAGTGGTTTATATTTTTTTAAGTCAATTTAACAATGTCATTGTGCCAGCCTGCTGACATTGTCATTAAGTTCACATGCTCCACTTTGGCAGCATGGGGTTCAAACGTTTGGACCCCAGGGATGAACCTACACCCTACTCATTAAGCCATACTATGGCAGCATCCTACATACGAAACAGAGGAAGATTGTCACAGAGGTTAGCTAAGCAACAATCTTCCTCAAGCAAAAAGAGGAAGATTGGTGACAGATGTTAGCTCAGGGCCAATCTTCCTCACCAAAAAAGAAAAGAAAAGAAATAAAGAAAAAGTCATTTTTAGCCACTTTGTGTTGTATTTAGAATAAAACTTTGAACACTAAAATAGACTGGTGTCTATTTGAAGTAGAAAAGCTTCTCTTTATTTATTAAATATTATTTAAAATATGTGATCTAGAAAGTTAGATTTGAAGTATATGATTATGCTTCTATTAATGAGAAGCATATTTATAAAAATATTTCCGTGTACTCCTACATAGCTATGTTAATTGCAGATGACTTACAAAGGTTAGGAGTGGCAAGGTAACGAAGGATCTTGGAGTATGGCATGACATCATAAAGTTCTTTGTTCCCTAGAATATAAACAGAGCTCAAAAGCCTAGCCAGGTAGAATGAAATCTTCTGTTTGGAAAATGATAATGAGATGCGTCATCTTTACTCTCTTATTGATTGTTACAGAGCTCCGTGAATAGATGAACTTGCAGGTGGGTACATGTCATTATATATTTGTCCAAACCCACAGAGCGTACAACTCCAAGAGAGAACTCTAAGGTAAACCATGGACTTTGGGTCATTATGATGTGTCAATGCAGGGTCGTCAATTGTAACAAATATACCACTCTGGTAGGGCGTGTTGAGAATAAGGGAGTCTAGGCATGTGTTGAGTCAGGTGGTAAATGGGAAATCTCTGTATCTTCCTCTCAATTTTGCCAGGAACCTTAAATTGTTCTAAAAAATAAAGTCTTTAAAAAAATCTAATATAACTTGTTAGCTGATGTATAGACTTTTAAACACATGTACCAGGTGTAATTTCTTGGTATCAGCCTTCCTTGCAGAGAGGCCTGGGGCTCCAGCCCCTGCCTTTGGCTCATGAAGCATGAAAAGAAAAAGTGCATTCCCTGAGGTATATGGCAAACTGTGGTCGATATCTCCTTCTAACATGGTCTCTTCATCTCCAAGCCTGACGCAATGCTTTAATTATTCAGAATGCTTGGGGCCAAAACCATTTCCACACTAACAGGCACGTTTGTTTATCAACTCCCCAGTGATAACTTCTTCTAGCAACCAATGCTTTCTTGGCATGAAGCTTCAGAGCTGAATCCAACTATTAAGTTACTGAAAATGGCTCTTACTAGCAGACCCCAATTCCCCCAACATAATAAAAGATTCTCTGAAGACATTACAGCAGCCACCTTGAACATATCTCTGTCTCCAGGGCCCTGCATGGTCAAGAACTGCAACTGAGGCCTCTTTCCTTTCTCCTCAATCCATGAGTTCATGCCAACACTCTGCCTTTGCGCAGAACATCTTCCTGAGATCACTCTTCTCCCCCTTCCTGTCATTCAGAACAAGGGGGCAGCATTGTCTTCACATTCAAGGCTGGTGTTTCCCATTGTTTATATACATGACATCTAAGAGTATCTTTTTAATGTGTAGACAATTGTTTGTCCAATTTGAGTACTTGCAGAAGACTTTTAAATAGGAATACTCTGAAGCTCAGCTTCAGCCTTGGTATTCAATCCAATCGTTTATCAGGTTAGACCTCAGCATTTGAAAGGCTGAAGAGCTAAATGCCTACATCAGGGTAATTTCTGACATCTCTGCCCCTCAGGTATGTGACTGCATATGTTACCACCATGTCGTAACTGCATGATGATACTATTAAAAATTAGTCACGATATTCAGGTTCATTGTTAATACATGAATATTTAGTCTCAAATACTGGTGAAAATTCTAGATGTCACTTGGGGAGAATATCTCGTTTGTTTTATTTTCTTCATTTTGGTTTTCTTTTGGACACGAAACATTAAGTGGATCGACATTCTTACAATATTAATAATTATAATATTAACCTCTTTTCCAAAATGTGAACACAGACATGACAGCAACAGCTGAAACTGACAGTAAATCACTTCAGGAACAAGCAAATAGGATCCCAAATTGCACAACTTTTTTCTTCCTTTATTTTTCAATCTAACACCTCATTGATAAAGAATAGAATCCTATTTTTTTCTTCTTGCTTCAAACTAATAAAATTATCTGATAGGGCTAATACAATTCTGTAATGTTTAAATTGTAATATTTAATTCTGTAATATTTAATTGCTAAAATAAATTTATCTTTTAAAAATATTTTTTTTTTTTTGGTTGGGGCATTTGTAGACAATAATGACCATTGGAAGGGCTCTTGGGGAATTTCTTCAATGAGATGTTGAAGAAAGTTTTCAGGATAGGGAACGAAGAAGGAAGAAGAGAAAAAAAGTTAAAATGTAGGAGACTGAGTCAAGTTAAGAATGCACATTCTTTGGAAGGAAGGAGAATAAGCTCTTTACGAAATCACTTGGGGATGGTGGATGCTCTAGGTACCACTTCTGGTATCCACAAAGATTTCCAAAATAATCTTTCCAGGAGATTGATTTCCAGGAGTGCATGCTATAGTAGAAATCAACCTATGGTCCCCACATACTAGAATGAGACTGAGAACTAATAATTGCCAAGATCTCTATTCTTTCTCTGTGGCAGCAGAGGAAGGTGCAGGCACACCTGAGTATGTAAAGAGGTCTCTGTAATATCAGTGGTGTACAGTAAAGTTGACTCATCATGGATGATATCTGGAATCAGCTCACATGGAGCACATTGTGTGGGGACTTGGGCCTCTGGGAACATGAGATCAGTGCTCCTCCCATTAGGTCATAGGAATCCTTAAGGAAATGTGCTCTCCGATTGGAATGGCCTTTGTTTAGATGTGGAGTCATCATTTGTTTGCTGTTGGTCACTTTGGTATTGTACTAACAAATAAATCTCAAGGCCTATGGGTTCTTGGAATGGGAGTAAATAATTTTCAACACATATTTGGCTACTTCTGCTCCCATCCCAGTTGTCAAAGTTCTCAAAACAAACCTGCTGCCTGGGTGTAAGCTTGATCAATGACCTTAGCTAACTTATTTTTTCTAACATTTTTTCTTTGTACTCTTTGTGTTATTATGTCTGATTTTTTTTTGGCAAATATGATTTACCACTGTACGCTGTTATACATTTTTGGAATTTTCCTCCGGCTGATATTTAGAGATGGCACAGTGGCCACTTTGTTCTTTTTTAATTTATCCAGTGTGAAGAATTTCCAAAGTGTTCTTTTTCTTGAAAGATGACTGACCTAAATGAATTAAATATTTTAAAATAAAGTTCTTCAAAGTTATTTTTGTTAATGTTATAAATGCTAAAAGTAATACCCGTATAAGATTAGAATTTTGACACATTCTAACCACTATTATTCTCTTTGATTTAAAATTAGCTAAATTTTTGAAAACATTTCTTGGCTCATAAAGGCTACAACATTCTTCCCAATATTGTATGTAGCCAACACACTCTCTTAATATTTACATTAGCTATTAATCTGTTTTCCTATTTAATTATTTGAAATATCTTAATTGTCTTTGAGCTATTTAATACTACAGCTTTAATGACCGTCATTAATATTGGAGGATTTTATTCTTGTAAAAATAAGTGCATACGTATACCTAAACTTGCTTATAGAATGTCAACATATAAAACATGCAAAAAAGCTCAGATTCCCAGAATTTCTGCAAATGCAATCTTTCTCTGCCTCCTGTACCCAATAAGTTTATTGGAATCCCAGCCTAGTGCAGCAGTTGCCACATATGCCCCCTTCTCCAATCACGCCCCTTTCCCGTAATCCTAAAGTTTTGACAAACCTGAGGTATAAAAGGTATCTGCGAAGAGTTAGATTCTCAAACACACTGGATCTTAGGAAGCTGAGTTCTGAGAACATGAGGTTGGTCTTCCCAGATCATTTAAGTCTTTCCACAGTTATTCATATGACTAGAAGAGGTCCCCAAAATATAAAGCACAGGTCCATCTCTTCTCCATAATTTCAAGAAAATTATCACCTTACTGTCCTTTTTTCCTTCTCACTTCTCCTCAGTCCTTAACTTTCCCATCTGTTTAATCTTGTTATGAAACACTCTCACTCCAACTGCTTTTGCATCATTATTAGAAAAGCCTTCTCTATGGTAAAGTTGTAGAACAATTTTGCCAAAGTTTCCTCAACTGCATAGACAAATAGTTTCCATTTAAATTTTTGTCTATTTTTATGTATCATGATAAAAAATACTTTTCCAGCAATATTCTGAATAATTTATATTTTTCAGTAATTTGAGATACCATCTTAACCTTATTCCAAAGTCTTGTACCTATTATGTTTTACATCAGAGGTTTGTTTTCATTTTCACTAGTATGTCTATTCTCTTGCTAATAACAGATTTTTGTAATTATTGTAGCCGTGTGCATATCTTAATAGTGGTAACCCTTTCCTCCATGTTTTTGGTCAAATTTACCTACCTGTCTTGCATATTTATATTTCAATATGAATGAACTCACCTAGTTAAAAGTTTATTGTTAGTAATTTTACTTTGTTAGTCTTTAATGTGTAGGTTAACTTGTGGAGAATTGAGATCTTTGGGATGGTGAGTATCTTTAAGATATCAGACAGGATTAGTGACATTAGAGGAAGCAACCCCTGTAACTCACACAGAACCTGGAATAGCTTGGATTTCCCATCCAATAGAAAAGAAAACTTCATAATTCACAGGGCACCAGGTAGATTATTCAGAAATGCATTGCCTCAGTAGTGAGGAAAAGTTAACCATAAGGTAACCATAAACTAAATCCTGCTCTAGTCGCATCTAACAAAGCTCAAGAATAATTACAGCAATGCGAAATACCCAATAACTAAGGTAAAATTGATAATATCTAAATCCAATCAACAATTATAAATATGCAAAGAAGCAAGAATACAAACCCATAATATGGACAGAAAAAATTATCAATTCAAACCAACACAAAAACTGACAATGATTACAAAATTAGTAAGTGGGTACATGAAAATATTTATTATAACTATATTAAATATTTTCAAGAAAATAGAGACAAGATTGATGGTAAGCAGAGAGATGGAAGTATAAAAAGAGACTCAAGTTGAAATTCTAGTGATGAAAAACACAATAACTGAAAAAAAGAAACATACTGGATGGCAGGTTAACAGAAAATTAGACATTGAAGCAGATTGGACACTGTAGCAGAAAAGGTTAGTAACTTGCAGATACAGCAATAGAAACTATCTAAAATGAAAAATTAAGAAAAATGGACTGAAAACAAATACACAAAGTATCAGTGGGCTGTGGAAAAACTTCAAACAACCTAACATATGAGTAATTGAAGTCCTCAAAGAATAGGCTAGGAGAAGAGATATTTCAAGAACTAATGGCCAAACTTTTCCAAATTTAATCAAAACTATAAATCCACAGAAACAAGAGTCCAACAAACCTCAAGCACAAAAATCATGGAAGAAATTATACTAAAATATACATCATAATAAATTGGTCAAAGGAAGTGATAAAGAGAAAATGTTAACAGCAGCCAAACTGAAACAGAAATTTATCTACAGAGAAATAAAGACAAAAATTACAGCCGGCTTCTCACCAGAAACAATGTAAACCAGAAGAGAGTGGAGCAACATCTTTAAGTGGCTCAAACAAAGACTGTCCATTGAGAATTCAACTCATCAAAAATATTTTTCAAAAACAAAGATGAACTTATAACTTCCAGATATATAAAAGTCAAGGAATTTGACAACTAGACTTCAGTACAAGAAAGGTTAAGGAAGCCCTTCAGTCAGAAGATAAATAATGCCAGATGGAATTCTGGATACACTGAAAGGAATGAAGACCAACAGAAGTGGTGAATATATGTGCAAATACAAATAATATGATTTATATGTCAGCAAAAGTCAACATTAACTCATTTTTCCTTATTGTAAAATGTGAGTTTTGTCACAGAGAATTTTCATTTTAATGCTTTCCCATCCATGTGCCAAATATTAAAAACCAAAATTTAAATGTCTGCTTGACATAGTTACAATCTTGCTCCTAAATCCCCTGAAGGTTGTTCAGTTTGGCTTCTATAAAATAGCCCCAAAATGGCTAAAAGCTAAGTGTGTTGTAATTTTTAAAGCCTCATTCATTATGAGAAACATCAGAAATGTATCCAAAAATGTCCTCATGGCTGGCCCCGTGGTCGAATGGTTAAGTTCACATGCCCTGCTTTGGCGGCCCAGGGCTTCACTGGTTTGGATACTGGGCACAGATGCAGTACCGCTCATCAAGCCATGTTGAGGTGGTGTCCAACATAGCACAACCAATGGGGCCTATGGCTAGAGTATACAACTGTGTACTGGGGGGCTTGGGGAGAAGAAGGAAAAAAAAAAGATTGGCAACAGATGTTAGCTTAGGTGCCAATCTTGAAGAAAAAAAAATGTCCTCATCTTAAGGAAAGAACCAGTAGATTTTAAAGTCTAGCACTATACCATAATAATTCTGCTTTGTCAGACATCTCTCAATTTGTAACTGTCCTGCCCTCTGAGATTGGAGATGGTCATTCAAAGAGTAGAGGCAAACTGAGCCAAACCTGTGGTCCTGGGTTTGTAACATAGCTTAGGCGGAAAATGAAACAGTGTAAGAAAAGTGACTTTAACAATCTATCCCATGAAAACTGACTTGAACCACATTTACAGTTATAGGGGAAATAAAGAAGAAGAATCTTGCTATTTATTGGAAGAGTTAGCAATAAATATTTAGGATAAAATCAGGAAAATATTTCACATCTGCCTTGGTGCCAGATTTAAGATGTTTTGAAATCTGTTTGCAGAAGGTGCCAAATCCACCATTTACAGTACTTTTGACTTAACCCCAACACTGTTCAGAATTTTCAGAGAAAAATAAAGAAGCAAAGACTCTGAACCTGGAGGGGAAAGGAAAAGCTTATTATTGAAGAGAGTTGATAATGTATTTTTCTTTAAGTGGGAAATTTGTCATCCCTTTGGACAAGTAAGCTAAGCCAATGCTATGACAAATGCTCAGATAAAAACCAATTCCTACGACGATTTCCAAAACAAGTAGAGGAACAAACCACACAATCTCACTTTTGCTCAGATTAGGACAACCTGCTTATTCCTGATAATTCCTGTAGCTCTACAACCTTTCAATCAATTTGGCCCTTACATGATCTTCCCACAAGGTAGTGCTCCATTCAAGTAATAAGCCAAGCCACAGCTCCTGCAATTTAACCTAGTCCTGGAGGATTTTGTAGATTTGCCTGTCTTCAGAAAATGCTAATGGACTGTGTGAATTTTTAACCAGTTGTATTTCGTGCTGTGCGTGGTATTTTGGGACCACTCTACCTGGTTTCTCTTTAAATTCACAACCTGGATCTCAAGGGAGTCCTTGGTGCTGCTAGATCTTCACACTGCAGGTGCACAGTCCATTACTCTCTCACTGTCCCAAAGTGACTACAGGACTATTAAGACTATTAGTGATAAAGGAGTGTAGGTCTTAAAACCCTCTGTCTTTAAAACCCTAATACCTTCTTCTCTTTCCTCAGTTTCAACCAATGACTTTACTTTCTACTTCACAGAGAAAACGAAGCAATCAGAAAAAAATTTCACTCTCATAAAAGATGAATCTTAGTGCAACCTTAAGGTCCTATGTGATCTGCACCCATCACCCTCTCTCTGACTGCATGTCTTCCTACTCTTTGGATTCCCACCTCACTGGCCAGCTTACCATTCCCTGAAACCATCAGACACACTTCTTCAAGGAGATACGCACATGGATGATCCTTCATCCTCTTCAAATATTTATTCAAATGTGATGGTTCCATGAAGACTACCCTAACCATCTATTTAAATTGCAGACTGCCCTCAGCTCTGATGATCCTCTTTACCATCTTCTAGGTTTTATTTTTCCACAGTACAATAAACTCCTAATGAAACACACTATTTGCTTATGCATTAGTGTGTTAATTTCTTTCTCCTTCACTAGAATCTAAGCCGACGAAGTAAGGAATTCATTCTGTCCACTGTTTTATCTCAAACACCTAAAATAGGTCTGGCACTTAATAGTTACTCAACAAACATCTGTGGAAATAATAAATAAATTTCTACAATATGTAGAACCAAAGTACGAAAAAATTTGGTAGACTCAGGTCTTTGGTCATATATAGTGAAAATAAACTGAAGGAAAATTAAATCTAGACTAGACCAGAATTCAACGAGTCACCCAAATATTTGTACAAGTTTTCAAAATCTTTTCAAAACATCTCACTGTATATAAATTACTGTGAACCATACAAATATTTTTAAATATTGGTTAATTAGTAAATTAGAAAAATCAGCCATTAGATAAAATGATCACTTTATTACTATATTTTTAGCAACATGGCTCAGTGCTAAGCACTAAAGATGGAAACTATCCCAGTTACCAAGAAATTCCCAGTCTGTTCTTTTTTCTTTTATCACTTTAATAAGGCGTTTAACAATCTGCCTGTGGGAAAAATTGATCCTTTCTTCTGAACAGGTATAGTCCATATTTTAAACTTGTGTTTAGCACTTTGCATTGGCTCCCTTGACCTCCATTCCACCTGCCTTCACTTTGGAAGGTGCTGGAATGCTAAAAGCCGTGTTTCTCACACTCCTCCCATTAGTTGTGCTGCTGAGGGACTGGGAAAGTAACACTGGAGAGGCCATCTTCTTTCAGCTTTGGCAACAGATGAGCAATTAAGACTGAGAGAAGATTAAAAATTTCCTTATGCCAAACATTCTGCAGTAGGTAAGTAGCAGATAAAGTATTCCAATTTGTATTTTTAAACTTCAGCTCAACATTCTGTGTACCTAAATATAGCTTTATTTGGTGTGTAAGTTCCTGTAGATAATTTTTGTTAATCTAACTTCACTTACACCTTCAGTCATTAAAAAAGTTGGCTACTTGGGAAATTATGACAAAGTTTTTGCAGCACTTGATCAACTGCAACTTTTAGGAATAACGTTCTCCATGAAAATGCTAAATATATACTTGAAAAAGAAATACGGAGTCTTTGAATATGATATTTTATGTCAAATTCTCACAATGCCTTTCTTTTCCCAAAAGCTCTTTGTGTACCTCAACACCCCTTGAGTCTGTTGAAGGTCGGTTAACACGAGAGCAGGACATCCCCACTGCTGCGTGACTGCAGCTCTAAGGACTGCTTTGCTTATTAGGTTTTTGAGCAATTACACTTGCTTCCATAAATTTGAATTCTTGAAGAGTATTACAAGCAATATTGAACTATTAAAAATGACAAAATTTGGAATTCTTACTGAAAATTAGAAGCAGCAGAAATTAGAATAAGAATAAAAGATTCCTGGCTTCTTTTTCGTTTTTTTACTCTCTTATAGTCTTGTCCTGCCTGGGAAGCTGGAATGCAACCAAAGGCGTCAAAGGTCAGCACTGGAAAAGTAGTGACGAAACACCGTTTAATCCAGGGCATAAGCCAGTATTTAAATAACACCAAAGCTAATGAATCAGAGTCTGATCGAAAAGCACCAAGAGCTTGACGAAAGTGGTGCTAAAATAATTATGAACGAGACACAAAAATTAAAAATTGACAACAGGAAATAATAGGACTCTAGGAGGTAGTGTAAGTCAGTTTGACTGTCTCAGGGTAGAGAATCTGGATAGGTTAGGAATTATTTTAAAGAACAAAGTCTTGTTTTCCACTTACATTGTAGAACTGGTCAAGGATACCAAATGCCATCAAAGAACTTCTTCAGATGTGAAAAAAAATTATTCCAAGCAGAGAAAAAACAAAAAGTAATGCTCATTAAGAAGCATGTGACTCTGCTGAATGATAACATGTGCAGCCATTTGGTAACTCAGGTACAGATCACAGTGCAGGAACAATTAATTAAATGGTTAATACTGTGATCTAGATTTCTGCTTGTGGAGCAGCATGTTGGTCTTGCCCCAGCAATGTTCTTGCCTGTGCTGTCACAGCTGCTCAAACAGGCACTCTAACCTGTTAGAGCCCACGTCCATCAACCAACGGAGAACGTTATATTCATAACGCATGTTCTAAGAAATGGAACAAAAACTCTTTCTACTTTGATCTAAGAATACGGTCAACTAGGATTCAAAAAGGGACCTGAAGGATTTGGTAAACACTGCAGTTGAATATCTGTTAGCAATTGTCCTTAATTGGAGAGAATGTGAATCCCTTGGTAAACTAGAAAATGTATTTCTTCTTTAGGATCATAAATATTTAAGGCTTCTATTTTAAATCTCTCTTTAAAAGCAATAAAAATCCTGTTCTACAAATTTGACCAAGGTATAATAGTAGAATGACTTTCCATCTTTTACATTTCAGACAGCTTGCCTCTACAGTTAGAAAAAACAAGCTGGAATAATTTCACCTGGTTCTTGGACTCTCTGAAGTTACTTCATGAGAATGACCTTGAGTTTGGTAAGATCTTAGGTTAGACCTGAGTTGACCTTAGAATCTGTGTTTATACAGCTTTCCATTTTTGATCAACTGTAGAAACTAAGCTCCAAGAATCATCTTTATTATTTGGTTAAGTATTTAATATATAGACTTTAGTTATTACATAGAATTATAGCATAGAAATTACCTTTAAAATATGACAATTATTAATTGAATTAATTGAATATGTATATACTGGATAAGTGCATACATATCTATTATTCTTAAAATATGTCTTTAATTCACACTCAACACCTGTGTGCTTTATCTGAAAGCAATATTTAGTCTCTCAGTAAGGAAACTTGAATTCAATCAAGTTATCTTCCTTGATCTGTTTTTGAATGCTTTTGGCAAATTTTAAAAAATTAAATGTATGACCCTCTATCTTAGAAATGAAAGCTAGTAAATAAAATAAAATTTTCAGGTTTCCAAAAAATGCTCATAGGCAGAAAGAAAGGGAGTGGATAAAATGTCCGTAAATAGTTACTAGGAGATTCTCCGATGCCCTTTTTCCCAATTTCTCGTCTCTCTCTCCCTGTGAGTATGTTTCTGTATCTCCTACTCTCTTCCATTTCTTTCCTTCTTTACTAGTCTCCCCTTATGAAAGGAAATGGACTGCATCTGAAAAAATTTTTAAATATTTGTTGTCTACTTAAATAATTAGGGAAAGTGAGGGAAGTGGACTGGCAAGACAAAAGAAAAGCATTAATTATAATTGCCCCTGTCTTCGCTTGAACAGGCTTCTAAAAAATATCTCCTCACTGACCTGCTGTGAAAGGAATGAAGGCAGCTGATGGTGTGATTTGACAGTGAACTGGAAGTTCAAGGTTCTGTTTAGTTCTTGGTTTTGGCTGAAGTATGTCTAGGAATGCAAATAGTAAAGACTATAGCCAGTAAATGACATGGTTGTGCCTGGTTGACAGACAAATAGCAACCAGACTCTGATAACAGATCTGCTCTCAACCCTTGATGATGAGCTGGCACCAGCATTACCTGTGCCCTACAGCACATTGCAGTTCCCTTCCAATTGATAAAATGTCTTGGATTGCATTCATGCCCACTGCATCCTTACAAATTTATTAGAAACTTTGAGAAATTTAAAAGAAATAGCAATCCTTAAACATTTCCCTGTGGAAATAAGAGAAACATGAAATGGATTGGTTGATGGAGGGAATAGAAAAAGTTGGTAGGCAAGCGGAGAGCTTATAGACATAAAGACATGATCAGGGAAAAAAAACATGTGTATACTGCTTTCCAAAACTTTCTTGGGTGTATTGCCTTCTTTGGCCTTCACAGCAGCTCTGTGAGGCAGGAGGTTAAAGTACTAGGGGGCTGTAAAGCATAGTAGTCAAAGCCTATGCTTTGGAATTAGTCGAGTACCTGCAAAGAAACTATAAGGAAGTTATACAGCTTTTCTAAGCCTCAGTAGCTGCTTCAGAAAACCCACACAGTCATAATACTTATATCATATGGCTGTTCATCATGATTAAATGAGAAAAAACCCTGTTCACGTTCCACTCAAATAGTCAGAAATACATACAGGGTATCTATGCTTTCTCTTTTACTAACTGTGCTGCTACAGAAATTAAGTCTTAAGGAAGCTGAGATTACAAAGGTAGTAAGTGGCCTGGCTGTGACTTAGAGGTAGATTTGTTGTATCTGAATCCAGTGACATTCTCAGCAAACAGAATAGTGATAGTGGAAATAAACTGTGTGAATCTGGCAGAAGTGGGTAGGATGACATTGGAATAAATAAAGTGAGGAGAACAGAGAAACGAAGTTGAGTAAGCAAGGGAGTGCTCGTGACAGGCATTGAATGTTAGGTAGAAAAATTCAATTCTGTACTATATCAGTAGGGGGTCACTCTAAGTTCCAAGCCATAAGGACAGATGGGGCATTAGATATTAGTTAAAGTGGTGGCTCTCAACTATTTTTAAACATGAAATGAAACATCTCTTTAAGGAAATCTCACCTAGAGTCATAAATGATTAATGCAATTAAGAGATAAGTGTTTGTGTGTGAAAAGGACAGAGTCCCTTTTGTTGTTACTCATCTAGTGAACCATTCTTATACTGCAAATGAGGAAACTGAGGCTCAGAGATGCCAACAACCTACCCAAAAAACAGACTCATTAGTGATGCAACCTGGAATAAAACCAGCTTCTCATTTCCTGACTCCCAAGTCAGTGCTCCTTATAATTCTTGAAAGAAATATCTCAGTTCTTGGATTAGGAGGGGAAGGATGAGATTAAGTAACATGAAAAAGATGGCATTTCCATAGTCCAGGGGATGCTTTTCTTTTAGTGTAAGGTGTGGGGGTGGAGGCAGGTTGTTGAATAGCAAGAGTGACCTCTCAGCATTCACAGAGTTTTATAGTCCAAACATCAATTGAAGCTATGCTTTTTGCAAAATTTCTAAAATGTGGCAGCCAGCATCTGCTTAAAAGTCTCAAGTAATATGAGATATGTTTTCACGGTAGCTTTTCTTCTAGGTTGCAACAGTAACTCTCCTGAAACACCACATATTCTGTTCTTCTCCTCTACTGTGGTGAAACATAGTAGTTAAGAATTTGAGCTGTGTAATCAAAATGCCAGCTTCACAGCACACTAGTTATATAATCTTACGCAAGAGGTTTAACTTCCTAAGACCTCAGTTTCTCCTTTTTACAAAGGGAACAGTAATGGTATCTGCTTTATAAGGTACCGTAAATGTGTGAAAAACCCCAGCACAGATCATAGAGCCACCTACTCAGCCTGAAGCTGACTACAGATGCATAAATGAACTACAACCCAGCTGATCCATAGAGTAAAAGACAACAGCAAAATATTGTTTCATGACACTGAGATTGTGTGTTTATTTGTTACACAACAATAGCTAACAGATGCAGGAATTCATAATGAGAGCTATGATTATCATTGGTCTCAAGAAATTTAAGTTGGGATCTTTCACATATTTTGGGTTCAGCTGGCTATGATGTAATCCAATATGATCTTGGTTGGGACAACAGTGCTCTCTTCCTGGTAGTCTGTCAAGCAGCATGCTAATCTGGGCTTGTTCTCATGACAGAGGTTTCTAACAGAGCAAATGGAAGTCAACAATGCCTCCTGAGGCACAAGCTCAGAACTGGCACTCTGTTCATGTGTACCATGTTCTATTAGCCAAAGTGCGTCATAAGGACTTCCCAGAGTCAGAATGAAAAGGGAAAATGGAAAGAACACATATTCTGAGTCAGAAAGTTATAGAAAATGGTGATTCAGAGATACATACTGACAGTCATGACATGGCATGTTAAGGAGCTCAGATTAAAGGCCTCAAGCAATCAGTTGAAGTCTCCATAAGATGTATAAGTAGAAAGATCCAATAGGCTGGCTGGACAAAATGAAAATCAAGAGACAAGTCAGTTTGGAGATCTAGATTTGTTGAACAAAAGTGTGTAAGTGTTAGCTGAAATCAGGAGTGTAGATGAGATTACCCAAGTAAAGCATGTGACAAGATTAGAAGAGCCAAGAATAGAACCAAGGTTTAGATTGACTTTGAAAGAGAGAAAGTTATTATAGAAGAGATTATAAAGTGGACCAAAAAGGAAGATTAGAGAAGTAAGAAGATAATCAAGAAATCATGACATGATGGAAGTCAAAGAAGCAGAAATATCAGGGAAAAGAAAGTGGGATTGCTCTGGAAAAATATGATTTGAAAAATCTTTAAATCCCATGCCCTTCCATTCCAACTTGAAATTATAAGAGAAATTTGAAACAGCAAAAGTCTGTCATTAGAGCTAGAACTAAGGCAAGAACACCTATATATTTGACAAACTCTAAGGAATGCCTTAAGACATAGGTTTCATGACAAGTGGGGCCCTGACTCTCTTATTCAACTTTGTATCCACCAATCACGGAACCTAGAATGTAACTAATACACAATTTGTTGAAAGAAATAAAAACAAAGAAGGAAGGAAAGGAACCACGAATGAAATCAGACTGGAAATGATTCTGAGCAACAATAATTAATGTCCCTGCCTGAGAAAATATTGTGATGTTGCATGAAATCAACAGAAGATACCTGTCTGAATGACACTAACACCTATAATTTTGAGGTGTGGAAAAACATAAGGTGATCAGCTCATGGAAACTTCCAGTAGGAATTCTTTTCTCTGATGTAGCCAGAAGCATTGTTAACAGTAGATGTGAGAGACTATATCCAACTGAATGTTAACGGTAGCAAAATATCTTCCTGATGGAGAGTGAATTTTCAATGACACGGTATAAAATTGCATCAATAAGAATTGATTCTGCTTAAAGGGACATCCAAAGCTGCTACACACTGTGCATATAGGCCCCACATCTAAAGAAGCACTGTTTATATCAAGGTCTCCTAGGTTTATATATTTATCACAGTAGGGTTTTGACAGATGGCAGTGAAGGGTCTCATAAATGAGTAAGTACATTATGACAATTTTCTGCTATCTGGAAGTAAATCATCTTGAGGATGAAGCACATTTTCCTAATTTGTAGAAAGTCACCATGTGGACAGGAGGCAGCCATGGGAACATATGCTGCCATGGGTACCTCAGAAATCAGTTGTGAAAGTGAGTAAAGCAGACTGATACAAATCTGGTGTACATGCTTTGAGTTTATTTTGCCTGTTGTGTAATCATTTCTTTTTTTTGTAATAAACCCACTCTTTTCCCACTCTCAACCACAAAGTTGAATCTGTGTCTCTATCCATGCTCCAAGAGTAAGCTTATGGTCAAGGCTTGGAAAATCAGAGAATCCTATTTTTTTAACAATAGTGATGGTTTCAGGGAGGGGTACTTGACCCATATAAAATGCAATCTCAGTATGTACTTTTGCTGGAATTGCTGGGTAAAAAAATCCTTTCTTTCCTGATGGAGTTGTTAAGTATGCATTTTTATACCGCAGGCCAGCCTAGAGGCCCAGGGTACACTTAGGCCACAAGATACTGTTATTATTCCTTAACTGGGTTCTACTTCTTCAAACACTTTCTAGCTTCTGATCTCATCCTCTCCTTCTGACTCATGGGATGGAGAAAGGAGGGGAGTGAGAGATCTCTGCAGTCTCCCACAGAACTCTGTGACTGGTTGTCATTTGCTGGGATCCTACACAGCCCTTTAGTTGTCCAGCTATTTGAAGTGGCTGGTGCCAAAATTACTTGAACACTAACTATCCCTGTTGTCTGTTAACACCCTAGTAATGATTTTCTTTAGGATCCTAGAGGTTCTTTTCCTGTACAGAAGCCTCACACCTGAATACAGAGATGGGGGACTTGAAAACGGCTACCTCACCATAGAAATCACAAAAAAATTTTACAATAGCTGTCTTAAATCTTCCATGAAGTGACTTTGTAATTTTATTTATTCCCCTGATCCAAAGATTGATTTTCAGGCTTCCTTTCCTTTCTCCCATTCTTATGCTTGGAGGGGTTCCTCCTCCCCTTTCCTCATTAATCATTTCTATAGTCGGTTTCTGCCCAATTCCCTTTGTAGCTTTCACTGTTTACAAATAAGGTTTAATTGTACACACTTTTCCCCATAAAATGTATCTTTTATGTGATTACAAGCAGATTTTTCTCAAATTGCAGTAATGTACCATCCTTTTCTAAATGAAAATAAATTATCTTGAAGTCCAGTGTTAATACAAACTATTTATGAATTAACAATTCTTATGTAACAAGGTGTTATAACTGAAATTTTGACTAGACACAATAGATGGGAAATTACAAAGTGTGGCCAAATCACCTATGCCTATCTCTAAACCAAAGGAAACGATAAAGCTAAGTTCTCCACAACTAGATAAAGGTTATAAACCTAGTCAGAGTGTAAAATGAGAAAGTCGTTTGTGAGACCATCTTAGGGGAAATTACTGTAGAGATATGCCTGCCCCTCACCTCAAGCTTAAGACGTGGGTGAGTCTGTGCATGCGTGTAATGGAGGGGGATTTCAGAGTGTCATTCTGTGAACCCAGCATGCAACCCTCCATATTGGTGGGACCAAGGGACCGAAATCAGAAAAGTCTAGGCAGGAACAGAGACAGGCTGACTTACTGATGGACTCAGGTGAGGGTGGCTGGTTGACATCAGCCCACATTAACCGTGTTTCTACATTAATGGTACTCCTGAGGGGCAGAAATGCATAGGTGTTTCTCCATGCACAGCCATAGAGGAGCCATAGGGGATTTTCTAGGGACCAGTACAGTAGGGTCATTTGGAAGGACACAGAATTTTTAAGGTAACCACTGGCTTTCTAAGGGCTAAGCAGGGAGTCACCAGTGATAATAAGGGATAGACATGACCTCCTACATCAAGGACACTAGAATTAGAGGGCCTAAGGCGCCCCAAAAGGAAGGGAAATAAAAAACTTTCAACATTTGCTGGGCCCAGAGACAGTAAGCCAGCATTTTAAGACACCAATTCAAGTAAGATCTTTCTGTCCCCTGATAGCCTCTCCCACTCTCTCAAATTGAGTCCCTGTCTTAAATTTAAGGGAATCTTGACTCTGTATTATCTGACAATGAGAATAAAATTCCTGAAACTATCTGAGTTTTCATTTAGGCACAGATAAAAATTTTCTCCCACTATATTTCATTTGAAGGAAGAACAAGAGATAAGAACTAAAGTTTTATTTTGATTATGTCATGGATACTTAAAAACCAATTACACCTAATTATAATCTTCATAGGACTAGATTCAAAATGCTTTAAAAATGGAACTGTAAGATGTAAAATTAGGAAAATTGGGAATGTTTATTTGGAGGGGGTCTGAAACAAAATTGCCACTTGTGAATATGGTACTGAGAACTCTGACAAATGTGATCTTTGGCACTTAAATATTTATGCTGCTACCATTGTCTATATTGGAACTATTGGGAATCTTTGGTGCAATATAGTAACATTTTGTCTTCAGTTAATGGAAATTGACCACATACTTATGAAGTTTACCGTGTGCTTTTCATATCAGCCTATATCACTTAAAGTAATACTTCTTGGTGCCAATTTGGTGGGAATTATAAACTTAGGTACTAAAATAGCACAAAAATACTTCTTATGATATTATGTAGTGATGCTGGTGGTGATGAATGTATATTACACATACAGATTGGATTATCTTCAAAATGAAAATACACATTATAAAGCATTTTCTGGAGGATATTATGCTAAGTGAAATAAATCAGACAGAAACACAAACACCATATGATTTCACTTATATGAGGAATATAAACAAACACATGCACAAAGAAAGTAGTTCAGAGGTTACCAGGGGAAGGAGGGTGGAGGGTGGGCACAGGGGGTGAAGGGGAGCACTTATGTGGTGACAAACAAGAAATAATGTACAACTGAAATTTCACAAAGATGTAAGCTATTATGAATCTCAACTGAAAACATAAAAATAAAAATTTTTAAAAAAACATTTTCATACTAAAACTAAGAGTTCAAAGTTGAGAAGCACTAGAGCTGACTTTTCAATATCAAGTTCTCCCAAGAAATCTGAATTTGGGATTTTGAGATACCATGAGGAAGAACAAAAAATATATGCTTCTTTCCTAATATCCAAATAAACACAATGGCCAAGGAAGCAAAGCTACACTAGGTCAATGACACAGAAATATCTTGAAATATCATTTTTTTCCTGAAAATGTTCATATAGCCATGAGTGATTCTCAAATACAAGGAATATAAAGCTCCTTCTCTCCCACCTGGATAAAATTACCGTTTTCCTTTCACCTTTTCTCTCTCTTCATCGCGCATTGTTATTTATTCTCCTCTCTTCCCGTTACTCACCCTTCTACGTATGCCTGATGCCAAACTCTCTTATAGCCTCTTCTCTCTAATTTGTGAAGAGCAATGTGAAAGACCCCAAATGGCAACTACCTGGTGATATTGCCTATCATATCCAACCATGAGACTCCTTCCATCACCACTCACAATATTTTGAGAGGCTTTCCAGTGGCAGTCTAGGTTTTCAATGATATTTCCAGCTTGCATTGGAGTTTGAGAGTCCATCAATATAGATACTGCCAGTGAGGCAGGCTCAGACATAGATTTCCAGAGTACCATTTTCTCAGAGCGTTTTCTCTGATCCTCAGGTTGTCAAGACAGCAGCCTGGATTCCGTAAGTGTCCAGTCTTATATGGATTAGCTCTTATGACCACACTCATAAGGACTAGAATAAAATCTAAAAAAAGAAGAATTGGTGAATTGGTTGATGTGCACACACCCACAGAGTCATTTTGTCATTATTCAATGTATGAATATGTCCAGATTTTGATAGAATTCAAGTAAGGGTCATCACAGGTTGTTCAAAATGGTTAAAGACTTGAAGTAATTATATTTGAATGCAATAGTCTCAGAATAAGGATACAGACTACATATGCGTACGTATATTATGTATAATACGTAGTATACATAATATATATAATATATGAGTATATATGTGTATATATATTTGTGTATATATCTGTGAATATACGTGTATGTATATACTTCCAAAGATTTCTTAATTATTGGTGTTCCAACAAGAATATTTTCTCTTTCCTGTCCCTGAGACAAAACTAAGCTGTTAAGGAATTTTATGTTAGAATCATTGATCAACTGAAGTCATACTTTGCTACATCATAACTTTTTCACGGCATTTTTAATTTCTACATTCCTCAGTGTATAAATCCGAGGGTTGAGCAAGGGTGTCCCAATTATGTAAAACACAGCCACCATCTTGTCTATGGGAAATGTGGGTGGTGGTCATGTGTATATAAATATACATGGGCCAAAAGATATGACAACCACAATAAAGTTGGAGGTGCATGTAGAAATAAATTTTTTGTTTCATTTTGGTTTTGGGTTTTTTTTTGAGGAAGATTAGCCCTGAGCTAACTACTGCCAATCCTCCTCTTTTTTGCTGAGGAAGACTGGCCCTGAGCTAACATCTGTGCCCATCTTCCTCTACTTTATACATGGCATGCCTACCACAGCATGACTTTTGCCAAGCAGTACCATGTCGGCACCCGGGATCCAAACCAGCAAACCCCAGGCCACCGAGAAGCAGAACCTGCGAACTTAACTGCTGTGCCACCAGGTCGGCCCCTGGAAAGAGATTTTTGCCTTCCTTCTGCACTGTGATTTCTCAGAGATAACAAGATGACAACATAGGACATAAGTAGAATTATGAAACTCACCATGCAGATAGCCCCATTATTAGAAACAACTAGCAAATTTGTCATAAATGTGTCCATGCAGGTAAGTTTCAACAAGGACAGCAAGTCACAGAAATAGTGGTCAATCACATTAGGGCCACACAAGGGCAATCTCAAAGTCAGGAAAATCTGTGCTGAAGAGTGGATACGAGATCCCACCCAGGCCGTAATCACCAACACAACACAAACTTGCTGGCTCCTGGTGGTTGTGTATCACAAGGGCTTACAAACGGCTGTATAGTGATCAAAGGCCATGAAGATGAGCACAAAGACCTCTGTGAAGCCAAAGAAAGAGACTGCGAAGACCTGAGTCAAGCACTCATTGAAGGAAATGGTCTTCTTCTGAGAAAGGGCATCCACAATCAATCTGGGGGCTGTGGTCATAGAGAAGCAGGCATCAGCAAAGGACAGATAGAATGGGAAGAAGTACGTGGGACTCCCAACAGTCCTACTTGTTTTAATAGTCACTACAATGAGAAAGTTCCCCAACAATGTCACAATGTAAAGAATCAAGAAAACCTCAAATATTACTTTCTGCTTTCCTGCATCCCATGGGTACCCAAACAGAATGAATTCAGTCACACTGTTATTCATCACCATACTAGTGTAGGTAAGATGCAGTTGACAAAGGATTAATCTTCAGAGAGAAGAAATGAAGTGATATTTTAGGAAGATCAGTGGCCTGAACTCTGAAGTCCTTGTTTCTGCACCATCCTGTTACCTCCAACTACCTTTAACCCCCTATGAAGTTTTGTAAATCTACAGATGTCCAAGTCTCTCCCAGATCTATCCGCTAATTCAGAAACACATTGCACCGGGCCAAAGATTTTGCATAAATAAAAAATAAATGTCCTTTAAAATTTTCGATTCCTACCAAGATTGAGAACTGTCGAACTTGTACCATCTTGGCAAGTGATTTAACTGCTTTGAAATTTTAGCCTTCATTCAAAAAGTAGAGTACAAATACTCGCACTTTCTTATTCTGAGTTTTCCTAACAATTAAAAAAAAAAGACTTTATACCCACACACATGCATAGGTATATTTCATGTATTATGCATCTTATACATGTGCTTTGAAATCTGAACAACACTATTTCAACATAATTAAGCACTAATGTTGGAGAATCCCTCCTGAAGAAAATGTTCTCACTTTATTTCACTCATTTTTGTGCCCATTGTCCCTGACTCCTTCAGGGATTTGGGTGAAATATGCTTTACTTTGACAACCCTTTACCTATGCCTCTTGTGTTCAAGAAGTCAGCTTCACTGATGGTCATGATGTAACAAATGTCTGGACCTTGAGGTTGTGTTAATTTGGGAAACTACTCTTTATCTCTTTACTGTA
This sequence comes from Equus asinus, assembly GCF_041296235.1. Classification (NCBI taxonomy): domain Eukaryota; kingdom Metazoa; phylum Chordata; class Mammalia; order Perissodactyla; family Equidae; genus Equus; species Equus asinus. The sequence goes on from NC_091806.1 coordinate 20,352,311, forward strand.
CTCTTGAACTTATCCCATTAGAATATTGAGCCTTTCTGCCTGTGAATTTGACCTGATATAAAATTTCTAACATGCCTATAATATAAGTAGTGTTTTTAATCACATATGTCCCTCTTTAAGCTGAATTCCTCAGGGTACTTCTTCTAAAAACATTATTTAAAAAAACCCCATAATTCCAACATAAGATTTTATGATTTTTCTATTTCAAGTCCTTATTCATAGCGTACATTTTATGTGACTGAAATCATCGTATACTGTCATTTTCTGTTCTGATTTTGACTTACAATTCTCACAGTATTTCTTCCCATGTTCTTATAATTTCCATATGTTTAGTTATCAATTTAACGGTGTGATAATATATAAATCTTATAGGAAGCATTTATTTAACCATTTGCCCATTGAGATATTTACATTGCTTCAATTTTCACTCTCATAAATAATAATTCTACAAAAACTTTAGAATAATTTCTGAAGTACAATAGTACTGCCCTAAATGCTAGAGATTATCATTCTTATTGATAAGTATTTAAAAAGTTTTTCAATATTTTGTACTCTTTTATGAAACATATTTTATTATAGAATAATTCTTGATCATCATAAAATACTAAAACTACCAGAAGAATGTGAGAAGAAAAATTAAAATCTCTCTCCAAGTTATTTGAATCTCTAATTCTACTCCACAGAAGTAACTAAATTCAGTTTATTGTATGTCCTTCCGGAAATGTTGTATATTTGCGTGTGTGTGTATCTCTATATCCTTTTTTATATACAAGTATGACCAATATTTCAAGATTGATGGTTTTTCAGAAAAGCTGATGAAAGTACAGACAAGAAAAGATTATCTTGTGATGTTATGTTATTATCGCACTTGGTTAATAGGAAAAAACCTGTATTTTTATAATATACATATAAATTTTTATTACCCACCACATTTTACATTTTTAATGAAAACATTGCCCTTAGGAGAATCTTTTATCTTTTTTTAACTCATATTTTTCAATCGATATTTTTACCTAGGATGCATATTAATCTAGCAAAATAATTACAATTCTTGGTATAGACTAAATTTGCTCGAGTCAGATGGCATGGGTTCAAATCCCAGTTCCACTATTTACTAGCTGCATGATCTTGAGAAAGACACTTTAGACATAATTGTGGTTACTATACAGACAAAATGAGAAAAAGATGTAGCTCATAATAAGAGCGAAGTAAATCTCAACCTCTGCTACTTCCACTATTATGATTTTGCTTTTTCTCTTTTGCTATGACTTGTTTTCCTTTTTATAAAGTCCAAGCTGTCAATTTCCCCATTTTACTTTAGTCTATTGTTTCAAGATACTTTAAAATTATACTATTTATTCATATCTCTTCCATAACTCTATACTTATCTTTCATTTCAAATATTGAATCAAAATTCTCAAGTTATTGTGAATAGGGAAAATATTCCTTTCTTCCCAACAATTTAATATAAGGTTTAAGATAAACTTAGATAAGATCATTAATTATGTAAGTCACTATGTGATTGGTTTTAGAAGAGTAGAAACTGTCTGCAGGGAGAAGAGTACAAATTTCTTAAAGGTAGATAAATTAGTATTGAAAACTTCAGAATTATGTTAAAGGATGAACCATAACATTAACTGAAGAGAGTCAGGCCCCAAACCAGATTTTTTGAAATGCAAATATTCAAAAGCAGAGCTAGGAAGTAGGTTAGCACAGAGATCAAAGCATAAAGTCTGAGGCCATGCTGCCTAGATTCACACCGCATCCAACTCCCCTTCATGATGTGATATTTACCAAGTCCCTTGACATCTCTGTGCTTCATTTTCTCCACTGGAAACATGAATAATAAAATAATCTACCTCTGAGAGCTGCTATGAAGGTTATATAATTCCATACGTACAAAGCATATGGAAGATACAGGTATGTAGCACCTGTATCTGGAGTGGTGACATTCATTATAATTTTTAGTATTGTCTTTTCTAGAGGTACTTTCCATTTTTCAAAAATATTAATTCAAATTGTTCGTTTATCTGTAGTATGGTGGTACAACAGTCTTAAAACATTAAGTTATTTTGCTGAGTGGCTGAAATCTTATTAACACTGTGGATCACACTTGTTTTCTCATGGTGATCCAAAGCTAGGAAAGACAATTCCAAATATCTTTTTTTTTAAAGATTTTATTTTTTTCTTTTTCTTCCCAAAGCCCCCCAGTACATAGTCGTATATTCTTTGTTGTGGGTCCTTCTAGTTGTGGCACGTGGGACGCTGCCCCAGCATGGCTTGACAAGCAGTGCCATGTCTGCGCCCAGGATTCAAACCAACAAAACACTGAGCCACCGGCAGCAGAGCACACGAACTTGACTACTCAGCCACGGGGCCAGCCCCCAATTCCAAATATCTTTAATAAATATTAAAAAATAAATTACAGGTCCATAGAAACTTCAATCTATGGCACCCATGTGAGAGGAAAGTAGAAATCAAATAAGTCCTTGGCTGTGAAAAAGTATAGGACCCAGACATATAAAATCAGAGGATTAAAGACATTTGGGATGAGAGAAATGAAATCAAACTTTTAATGGACATGATAGGGCAAACTTTATGAGGCAAATAGTGAGAAGGTCAATATGAAACCTCTAGTTTAGCCAGACTCAAAGTTTATAGTAGAAAAGCTTGGAAAAGAAAGTTGTTCTCCTGTCTGAAGGCCATGAAAGCCAGACTATGAAATCTAAATATATTATTATTGGTAAAATATAAAATTTGGAGGCAACAAAACATGAGAGCAACTTGTATTAACATTTATTCAGTACTGGGTAGTGACGTCAGCATCATGGCAGAGTAAGCTTGGATGGGACTCTCTCCCTTCTAACATACAACAAAAAGGAACAAGCATATTCCAACAGAAAATATCCTAATAGCACAGGAATCCTCGGAGAGTCACAGCAGCCAAACGACAGGGTGGAGAGGCTGGAGCACCTCTCAGGGGATATGGAAAGGGGTAAGAGAGAACTTCAATCACTCCCCTAAAGACTGGGATTGCTGCCGCGGGAGGCTCTATGAGGGAAGGAGTGGGGGAAGGGCCACATGTCTGCAGGATCATCCTGGACTCCCTACTGCCCTTGAAGCCTAGAGGGAAGCTATCCAGCGAGGCAAAAGCTTTCACATGGGGTGACCTCATTAATCCAAGACTCCAGGAGACCAGATACAGAGAGCTGACAGGGAAATGTGGGTCTTCAAGAAAGAGAAATCGCCCCCCCATCCTGTGCTGTGTCACGCCATCTCAGCAGAAAGTGGAGGGCTCAGAATATGCAGCTTTCGACCCCTCCCATCTAGTGGCGATAGGCTGTAACTGCAGTCTAATAATATCACAATGAGGAAAACCTGTACTTCCAGCACCAGGCAATTCATCAAATCTCCAGACCAGAGGGAAAACAATAAATACCCAGAATTATGTCCTGAGGACTAAGAAATAAATGACAATGAATTCAGAATAGCTATGGTCAAAAAGCTCAATGAGGTAAAAGAGAATATAGAGAAACAATTCAACCAGTTTAAGAGCTACTTCACAAAAGAGATTGAAACTATAAAGAAGGGTCAATCAGAAATACTAGAGATGAAAGACACAATGGAAGAGATAAAACAAAATACAGATTCCCTGAATGCTTGTGTGGACACCATAGAGGAGCGAATTAGCATAATGGGAGATAAACATGTTGAATTGCTCCAGACAGAGGAGGAGAGAGAACTGAACCTAAAAAGAAATGAAGCAAGTTTCTGAGAAATATCCAACTCAATGAGGAAAGGAAACATAAGAATTATAGGTATCCAAGAAAGTGAAGAGAAGGAGAATGGAACACAAAGCATGCTCAAAGAAATAATTGCAGAGAACTTCCCAAATCTAGGGAATGAGAGAGAAATGTGGGTGGAGGAAGTTTTCAGATCTCCTAGATTTGTCAATGTAAAAATACCTACTGCAAGGCATATAGTAGTAAAAGTGGCAAAAATGAATGACAAAGAAAGAATGCTCAGGGCAGCAAGGCAGAAGAAAATAACCTACAAAGGAACCCCTATCAGACTTTCAGCAGATTTCTCTGCAGAAACCTTACAAGCTAGGAGAAAATGGAAGGACATGTTCAAAACTTTAAAAGAAAATATCTTCAGCCAAGAATACTCTATCCAGCAAAAATATCCTTCAGATATGAGGGAGAAATTAAATCCTTCTCAGACAAACAAAAGCTAAGGGACTTCATAGCCACAAGACTCCCCTACATGAAATCATCAAGAAGGCTCTCATACCTGAAAAAAAAAGGGAGAAAGGGGTCACAAAACACAGAGTAAGGAGACAAATAGAATCAGAATAGGATAGCAAATATTCAACTGTAGCATTAGGCTAAAGGGAAGGAAAACACAAAACAAAGACAATCGTGTCACTTTAACCACCAACTCAAAACACAAGTTGGAGTAAAATATAAGAATAATAACTTAGGAGGGGAGGAGAAAAGGGACTGAATCGGCTTAGACTAAGGAAATAAGAGGCCATCAGAAAATGGACTATGTTATGCATGAGATTCTGAATACAAACTTCAGGGTAGCCACTAAACTAGAAAGCAGAAGAGAGACACAAAAAATAAAGAAAGAAAAAACTAAGAAATACAGCATAAGAAACTGCAGAAATTAATGGGTAGACCAAAACACACAGGATGAGAAACAAAGGAAATGCAGGAAAACTGGAACACGAGTGACAAAATGACAGTGTTAAGCCCTCATACATCAATAATCACCCTGAATGTAAACTGACTGAACTTTCCAATAGAAAGACACAGAGTGGCAAGATGGATTAAAGAACAAGATCCAACAGTTTGTTGCCTCCAGGAAACACATCTCAGCTCCAATGACAAATACAGGCTCAGAGTGAAGGAGTGGAAGATGATACTCCAAGCTAATGGCAAACAAAAGAAAGCAGATGTTGCAATACTTATATCAGACAAAGTAGATTTCAAGATAAGGCAAGTAAGAGAGAGAAAGAGGGGCAATATATAATGATCAAAGGGACTCTACATCGAGAAGAAATAATGCTTATAAATATCTATGCACCCAACACAGGAGCACCAAAGTTCATAAAGCAGCTATTAACAAACCTAAAAGAAGACATCAAAAATAACACAATAATAGTAGGGGACCTCAACAGCCCACTCACATCATTGGACAGATCATCCATACAGAAATTCAACAAGGAAACAGTGGAATTAAACAAAAAGCTAAAACAGTTGGACTTAATAGACATATATAGAACACTTCATCCAAAAACAGCAGAATACACATTCTTCTCAAGTGTGCATGGAACATGCTCAAGAATAGACCATATGTTGGGAAACAAGGAAAGCCTCTTTAAATTAAAAAAAAATTGAAATAATAACAAGCATCTCCTCCAATCATAATGCTCTAAAGCTAGAAATTAATTACAAGAAAAAGGGTGAGAAAGGGACAAAGATGTGGAGACTAAACAATATTCTATTGAACAAGCAATGGATCACTGAATTAATTAAAGAAGAAATCAAAAAATATCTAGAGAAAAATGAAAATGATAACATGCCATACCAACTGATATGGGATACAGCAAAAGCTGTATTAAGAGGGAAATTCATCGCAATACAGGTACACCTTAACAAACAAGAAAAGTCCCAAATGAGCAATCTCAAAGTACACCTAACTGAATTAGAAAAAGAAGAACAAACAAAGCCCAGAGTTAGCAGAAAGAGAGAAATATCAAAAATCAGAGCACAAATAAATGCTATTTGCTGGAGTCCCGCCCCTGCTGAGTCCAGGTTCCTGAGGGATGGATGGCGGCGGCGCAATGAGGGAAATGGAAAGGATGTGAGACTTGGGTTGGTGTTAGCAAGTCCAACTTTGACCACAAGTGTCGTTTTTATATTTTTCAGGATTAGTACAGAAATAGCTCTACAAATATTCTCTGAGAGATAAGGAAGTAAAAAAACGAACACAAGAATATTTATTAGCATTCTATTCTATAGAGCATAAGGTTAATGATCGTCTTCTCCGCAAGTAACTAGTGTTTGTTGTCTCTAAGCTAAAAGAGATAAGTACCTTGACATGTGTTGTAATTCATGGTAAAGTTAAATCAAAGAGAGAAGGTCCAGGCCTCCGGACAGGACAGCATTCCATCTGTTTACATCCTCAGGAGCCATACCTGCCTCTCTCAATCATTTATGCCATTAGTGTAGATGGTTAATGGGAACAAAAGGCGACTCCAGGGTATCTTATCCCCAGGGCTATTTGCATTCTCAGCGGGCAGTTAAACATCTTTACATTCCCGGGCCCTTTAGGGGGTGAAAGCACTCCTTTATCTTTTAGGTTGCAGAGCTCACACTCCCTTGAGCACACTGCCCAGAGAAAATATCATTTTGTTAGTAAAGTAAAGGGCTGGAAAGCTAAGCTAAACTATATATCTTCAAGAATAAAAAGCAGAAATAAGTATACTCATAACCTTGATAGAAAGCATGCATACATTTCAGAAAATATCAGGGGTGTCGGCTGGCCATTCTTCACCAAGGGGCATCCCTGCACCCCTCGACCCTTCTACTCAGCAATTATTTATTATTTATTGCTTTTAAGAGAAAACCTCTGTAACATTTTAACAGAAAGCAGAAGGTCAAGAATAATATATAGATACTTCTTGATCATCCAATTAACCAGCAAACTTGGAAAGATGATGTATATATATTTAGACAAAGAACTGGAGGAAGAAGGAAACATTAACCAGATGGAGGCCATAAACCTAACTCGACATCTTATCTGGGCAGGATTCCTTTCTGCTTGTCTCAAAAGGGACTGTATGCTCCTCCATTAACTAACTGCATCAAACGAAATTAGCTCTCAGAAAAATATCTTGAAAGTTACCTCCAGGTGGTCACATTCTCTTACCATATTTAATTCTCCTGGGAGGTAGTGCCTCCCAAGCAGCCACCCAAAGGAGTGAAAACTGGAGGTTAAGAAAGGAAAAGGAATGAAGGGCAATTAGAAGCAGCACAGGTTTCAGAACTATGTGAGGGGCCAGCCGGTTATTCTTCACCAAGGGGAAACCCTGCACCCCTCAGCATTAATCAGCTGGACCCTGTCAAACAGCCGATCAAATGATGTAGGCACAGCTCCCGGCAGCTATTGAAACAAAAAAGATTGAGAGGATCAATGAAAAGAACATCTGGTTCTTTGAGGAGATAAATAAAATTGACAATCCCCTAGCCAGACTTACAAAGCAAAAAAGAGAGAAAGCTCAAATAAACAAAATCAGCAAGGAAAGAGGAGAAATAACAACAGACTCCACAGAAATACAACAGATTATAAGAGAGTACTGCAAAAAAATTTATGCCAACAAAATGGATAACCTAGAGGAAATGGATAAATTCTTAGACTCTTACAACCTCCCAAAGCTAAGTGAAGAAGAAACAGACAAGCTGAACAGAAAAATAACAAGGAAAGAGAATGAAACAACAATCAAAAGCATCCCAAAGAATAAAACCCCAGGACCAGACAGCTTTCCTGGGGAATACTACAAACAATCAGAGAAGATTTAATACCTGTCCTTTTCAAGCTATTCCAAAAAAATTATGGAGGATGGAACACTTCCTAACACATTCTATGAGGTCAACATCACTCTGATACCAAAGCCTGACAAGGATAGTACAAAAAAGGAGAACTACAGGCCAATATCGCTGATGAACATAGATGCAAAAATTCTCAACAAAATTTTGGCAACCCGAATTCAGCAATACATCAAAAGGATCATATGCCATGATCAAGTGGGATTCATACCAGGGACACAGGGATGGTTCCACATCCACAAATCAATCAACGTGATATACCACATCAACAACTTGAGGAAGAAAAACCACATGATCATCTCAATAGATGCAGAGAAATCATTTGACAAGATCCAACAGCCATTTATGATTAAAAAAAAAAAAACTCTTAACAAAATGGGGATAGAAGAAAATTACCTCAACATAATAAAGGCCATATATGACAAACCCACAGCCAACTTCATACTCAATGGGCAAAAACTGAGTGTCATCCCCCTGAGAACAGGAATGAGACAAGCATGCCCTCTATCACCACTCTTATTCAACATAGTACTGGAGGTTTTGGCCAAAGCAATTAGGCAAGAGAAAGGAATAAAAGAAATCCAAATAGGGAGTGAAGCAGTGAAACTCTCGCTGTTTGCAGACAACATGATCTTATATATAGAAAACCCCAAAGAATCCATTGGAAAACTTTTAGAAATAATCAACAACTACAGCAAAGTTGCAGAGTATAAAATCAATTTACATAAATTAGTAGCATTTCTATACTCTAAAAATGAACAAACAGAAAACGAACTCAAGAACACAACCCCATTCACAATCAGAACAAAAAAGAATAAAATGCCTTGGGGTGAATTTTACTAAGGAAGTGAAAGACCTATACAATGAAAACTACACAAATTTCCTGAAAGAAATTCATGACAACATAAAGAGATGGGAAGACATTTCATGCACATGGATTGGAAGAATAAACATAGTTAAAATGCCCATTCTACCTAAAGCAATCTACAGATTCAACGCTATCCCAATCAGAATCCCAATGACGTTCTTGACAGAAATAGAACAAAGAATCCTAAAATTCATACGGGGCAACAAAACACACCGAATTGCTAAAGCAATGCTGAGAAGAAAGAACGAGCTGGAGGCATCACAATCCCTGACTTCAAAACATACTACAAAGCTACAGTAATCAAAACAGCATGATACTGTTACAATAACAGGTACACAGATCAATGGAACAGAATTGAAATCCCAGAAACAAAACCACACATCTATGGACAGCTAATCTTCGACAAAGGAGCTGAGGGCATACAATGGAGAAAAGAAAGTTTCTTCAGCAAATGCTGCTGGGAGAACTGGACAGCCACATGTAAAAGAATGAAAATTGACCATTCTTTTTCATCATTCACAAAAATAAATTCAAGATGAATCGGACCTAAAGGTAAGACCTGAAACATTAAGGCTTCTAGAAGAAAATACAGGCAGTACATTCTTTGACATCAGTATTAAAAGGATCTTTTCAGACACCATGTCTTCTCAGACAAGGGAAGCAATAGAAAGAATAAACAAATGAGACTTCATCAGACTAAAAATCTTCTTCAAGGCAAGGGAAAACAGGATTGAAACAAAAAAACAAACCACTAATTGGAAAAAAAAATTTGCAAGTCATATATCCGACAAAGGGTTAATCTCCATAATATATAAAGAACTCACACAACTCAACAACAAAAAATCAAATAACACGATCAAAAAATGGGCAGGAGACATAAACAGACATTTCTCCAAAGAAGATACACAGATGGCCAATAGGTACATGAAAAGATGTTCATCATCACTGATCATCAGGGAAATGCAAATCTAAAGTATACTAAGATATCACCTTATACCCATTAGAATGGCAAAAATAACCAAACAAAAAGTAACAAATGTTGGAGAGGTTGTGGGGGAAAAGGAACCCTCATACACTATTGGTGGGAATGCAAACTGGTTCAGCCACTATGGAAAACAGTATGGCGATTTCTCAAAAAGTAAAAATGGAAATACCACATGACCCAGCCATCCCACTACTGGGTATCTATCCAAAGAACTTGAAATCAGCAATTCCAAAAGTCCCATGCACCCCTGTGTTCATTGCAGCATTATTTACAGTAGCCAAGATGTGGAAGCAACCTAAGTGCCCATCAACTGATGATTGGATAAAGAAGATATGATATATATATACAATGGAATACTATACAGCCACAAAAAACGATAAAATCGTCCCATTCACAACAACATGGATGGACCTTGAGGGAATTATGTTAAGTGAAATAAGCCAGATAGAGAAAGACAATCTCTGTATGACTCCACTCATAGGTGGAAGTTAAACATGTAGACAAAGAGAACAGATTAGTGGCTACCAGGGAAAAGCTGTGGGGAGTGGGATCAAAGGGTGAAGTGGTGCACCTACCACACGACTGACAGACAATAATGTACAAGTGAATTTCACAAGGTTGTAAACTATGATAATCTCAATAAAAAGTTAAAAAAAAACTTTGACAATGGAGAGTACAATGTCCCCATGGTTTACAATCACAAGGTTTATGATTTTATTTAAAAAATAATTGTTTTAAGTGAAATGCATTGTATTGGATTGAATCCTAGAGCAGAAAAGGGACGGTAGTGAAGAAATTAGTGAAATATAAATAAAATGTGGTGTTTCATTAAGAATAATATATCAATGCTCATTTTACCATTTTGACGACTGTGCGCATGGTAATATCAAATCACAATATTAGGGGAAAATAAGTGAGGAGTGTACAGAAACTCTTTGTACTATCTTGGCAAATGTCCTGTTACTCCAAAATAGAAAGTTAAACAAAAATAATATAATAATTGTTCAGTTTCTGCTATCAAAATGTTAACAATCCCATCTTCACCACTTAATTTCCATGTGTCATTGAAGAAACCACTAAGCCTCAGCATCCTCTCCCATAAAATAGATACAGTAACACTTGTCCAAGCTGCCTGATCCATTAAGAGTCAAATAAGACAATTATTATAAATGTACTTTGCAGTGTATAAATCAAAAGGAAGATATGAAATGTTGATGTCAGCATTATTATTATTATTATTTTTTGGAGGAAGATTAGCCCTCAGCTAACTACTGCCAGTCCTCCTCTTTTTGCTGAGGAAGCCTGGCTCTGAGCTAACATCCGTGCCCATCTTCCTCTAGTTTATACGTGGGACGCCTACCACAGCATGGCTGCCAAGCAGTGCCGTGTCCTCACCCGGGATCCGAATCAGCAAACCCCGGGCCGCCGAGAAGCAGAACGTGCGAACTTAACCGCTGCGCCACTGGGCCGGCCCCTATTTTTAAGAAGCGTCTACACATACAGTGAGCTAGAAAATTGAATACACCATAAAAATAAAATATTTATTGTTAAAATCATGGGTTTTTTTATTATATCAATTCTAAAATTGTAATGAAGCTGCTTCATGCATCTAATATTTTGGAAAATATTTTACCAAATCTTTCCAGAATCATGAACATGTTTGTATTCGCTCTCCTAGTAACCCCAATCCTAAAAATTATTCTAAAAGTGAAATGAAGTGTTAAGTTTCATAATGGAAAATTATGTTGTTTCACTTATAATAACGACAATTTAGAAATATCTAAAACGTTTAATAAGAGGAAGGTGTTTATGTAAATCAGACTACTACAACTTAGCACATGATACTGTGAATAAAATATTAATATTATGACTACATAGACGGTAAAGCATTTTTACAATATGTTAAATGTGAAAAACAAAAAAGTTGCAATAACTACAGATTTGTACAGACATTTTAATATCATTTTAAGATCTAGAAGGGAAACAGTAGAAAATAGTGCATGGATGAACTAACATGACAACATAACACAGAATCTTAGACTAAAATTTTTAAACTATTTCAAAACTTCCATGATTAGTTGTATCATGGACCCAGTCCTCCCTATTCTCTCACTTTGATCAATTTTAACCTCATGTACTCCTAGAGGAAGCAGCTTATTCTGTTCATATGTCTCCCAGAAGATTCCATGGTCTTTTCTTTCTTGATAGCCATACTCTTTAATATGCTGGAGCTGCAGCAGAGGTTGCTTGAGGCTCCTCATGGCCATGAACTGTGGGCTCTAGGCCATCCTGTGGGGCTGTGACCTTGGGGATTTTGCCTCCTCACTATCCCCAATGCCCACTATTTCCTTCCCATTCATTTTGGCAACAAACTAATTCTAGCATCAATTGTTCTGAAAATAATAGAAATTCCTCATTCAACTTTGAAGTATGTATAACATTCAAAACTATATGAAGAATTAATAATAGCATTATTATCAGTAGTGATTTTTAATTATATTTCATGCAGTAAATTTTAGATGAATTTATGTGTACCTGTATGTACATATGTCACATTTGCATACATTTTTCTAAATAAATATTGTTATTACAAATTAAAAGAATAGATTAAAATCCCATTCTTGATTACCCTCCCTCTGGTAAATTCTTTAAATCCACTGTATTTTTGACCCAGGATTATTATTTACCTCAGCCATAAAAAGTTATTCTTTGTCTATCTAGCTACGCATATTCTTTTCCATGACAGTCTGGAAAACATGTTCTCTTCAGATTTCAGATCCTTTTGTCTCGCCTCAATATTGTTCTGCTGTGCCCATCCTGATGTTTTAGATTAAGAAGAGGAATTTTCTGGGGATGTTTAAAGATTTCTGATGTAGGAGCATGGTTATTCAAGTGCTGTTTACCATTTTCAGAGTCATCAATATGTGATATAGCAACTAATATTTCCATATTATTTCCTCAACATCTTAAGCTTAATACTCTTACTATTTCTTACTAAAAAAAATAACTTTTCTCTATTTCCACCTGTGTCTCTCCTGATGGAGGCCTGACCTTCTCTTGTAAATTATCTTAGTAATGCGGTTCATTTTAAGAGAGATACAAGATCACAACAACTAGAGCTAAAGCAGTTCAGAACATCAGCCATTTACATATTCCGAACAAGTCTGATGCAGACATCTAATGCTATTTATGACATCAAATGCACTTAGAGAAAATTAAGTGGACATGCATATTTATAATAACAAGACTCTGATCTGTGACTTAAGTAAATCACTCTTTCGTATCCTTAATGTCCTTCCCTGTGCAATTCCTTATGGTTTTGTTATGGAAATATTAATTGCGATATCACATATCAATAACTCTGTAAATGGTAAACAGCACTTGAATTACCATTCTTTTACATCAAAATTCTTTAAACAACCCCAGAAAATTCCACTTTTCAATCTAAAACATCAGGATGGGCACAGCACTAGAGGAAGGATAATAAATGAGAATATATGTAGAAAAATTAAGTAAAATGCTATTAGAGAGCTAAGACAAAAATATACACTTGTATTTCGTAGTTACTTGGATTTAACTTAAAGTTGAAAAAGTGAAGATGGGTCTAATTTCATTAAACTTCAGGTAATAGGTATACTCCTGACCCCCCAAAAAAGTTTACGTTCTAACAGTTGCTATTACTTGAGGACATACGTGTCAAGCACTATCCTACCGACTCCACATATATTATTCATTTGCAAATCCTTTGAACTTGATAATATTATAATTCCCATTAAAAAATGAAGATTCTGAGGCCAGAAAGGCTATGTAACTAGCTGAAATGTACTCAGTTAAGTGATAGATGCGTGTGTTGCATTAAACTTGGTAGCCTGAACCACCCATACTTTTAAGTACAACATCACAATTTAAAAGGCTCTTTGAAAATGCAAAAATGCAAATTATGTATCTCACCATGTGCCAGTTCCTTAACAATTCTGGTAATGGCAATCTGCTATTCTCTATGGATAAAAGTCCATTCAGTGGCTGGAAAACTGTGAAGTATGTCTCCAAGTCTTACTTCTACATCTAAGAGAGACTGGAAAAGCATCTCTGGCAGATGAGGTAAAGAGTGTTCCCCACTGCTTCTCAAGCACCATCTTCAACATGGTCTTGGGGAAAAAAATTCAAGAAGCAAAAGTTTCCTCCTTGATTTCCAACTGGAATTTAAAGAGTTTTCTCTGAGAGATCATGATTCTGTAGAATTGCCTCTCAGTTCCCCTCAGGGTTTGGAAATTTCCCATCAGCATGACTTTCCAAGACACACCTATCTGTGGTTTGACTTGCTCAAAGGTTTGCAAAATTTTTATCTCCCCAACCGATTAGAGTTTTTTCCTCTTTCTTTCTTTTTAACTCTCCTGGGTTTCTATTTGAAGATGCTTTATTTCCCTTCATATTCTGGAATAGAACACCACAAATACTGGGAGGGGATAAAGTGTCTCGGTGCAGTACCGGGGTGAAATGCCTGTGTACTCTTTAGATGCAAGAGCTGAGCTCTGGGACACGGCTCAGCATCAATCCACAAGGACACGTAATGTTTGGGGACTGGAGTAGCAATAAGTGCTTGTTAACAAATTTTATGTATAAATGTGCAAAGATGTATAGATTCCTAGTGTTCTTTTTTCCTCTCAGTACCTGATCTTGATATGCCACGACTTTAAAACTAAAAGCATAATTTCTAGATATTAAGGAATTTTTCTCTTTTCACGTTTTTGAAAAGAAGGAACCACAGGTCTGTTCACTCTGATAGAATGTGGCATTGGGATTGAAGCTTGAGGGAAAACTTGGACTAGCTCATGAGGTCTCTTCAGAGAGGGTCCATACCTAGGAGTCTGTCCCTCTATACACTCTTATATCCTACCTGTTTTTATGTCTGTTCATGTTTCCAGAGAGAAGCAGAATGGAAGTGATTCATCAGAAAAGTGAACACTCAGAAGCACATTTATTTCTATTACCTATGGTATTAAGGGATGTGTTTTTTTGTGTGGCGGAGAGGTTTAAATTTTTGCTTTTTATAGTTTCAATTGAAATTTTAGATGGTTTTCCTGACACAGGACACTGTCTGACATCAATCACACTCCTAGACGGGATGATATTTAAAAATATGACTCAACAACAGGACTCCAGCAACAAATCCTTGAATGCTGGTCCCTGCTTCAAACTTTATTCCATGCCTTGCTTTATTTAATCCTTTATTATTTGCTTCCTTAGAGGAAGCAAGTGGGGATAATATGGAAGTAATAGTGTGAAGATGGAGTGGGGTGGTTGATATAACAAGAATGTTATTTATGCAAAGATAGAGTGAATTCAGCAAAAACTACAAATCAGAAAAGAGAGAAAGACAGAGACAGTCATGAAGAGGTGTGCGAAATGGGAGGATGAGGAGAGTGGACATAAATAGCAGTTTGCCCTTCCAGAATTTATCCAATAGTCTACTTTTCCCCACAGATTTAAAATTTCACCTTGATCATTTATTAAATTACAAAACTTATACTACAACTCCCAAGATAGATGATTCAATTTCTGGGTCATTTCTTCTGTTCTTTAGAATTCTTTATTACTGGTATAGCAAAATGTTTACAAACAAGAGCTTTATGATATGTTCTGATATCTAGTAGATCCAATCCCCCATCTCTGTCCCTCTCACATTGTTTGTATCGCTAAGCCTATTGGAACACAGGCACACATCCGTATAAATTTTAGAACTGGTTGTTCAATTTCCTTGAACATATGCTTTATCATTTGGGGGAGAGTTATTAATTCATCACAGAATTGATGTCTCTAAAAGCCTCCCCTAGGGTATGCAGAACCAGTCAAATATTTTTTAAAACACCCCTGACTGTATAAATAATTTATTGTAAAAAAAAATAATAAACAATGTAACTAAAGAATAATTACAAAATTCATGAGATGGTGCAAAATGCAGTGATTTAGTGATGGAGATTTAGGAACATGGATATAAAGCAGATACTTACATATTTGTTTATTGTTTAGTCAGAGCACAGAAAGATTCTTCCTGGTGTCCAAGCACCTCTCTTCCTATTCAGTTCCAGAATACATTTCTTCTTGTTCTATTCAGAACTTTTTCATGTTGGAACAATGTCTCTGAAGTTCCTAAATACTAGGTATTTAACAGTGTTTTACATCATAACTAATGATGCTTTGTCACTTATCAGACCATCCATTGATAGTGGCCTCCAATGACTCTCTAAATGATATTTCCTTAATAATGAGCACAAACACAAATCTGATGACCAGAGTGTAGCAGAAAATATGAGCAATAATTCATTTCTCAGTCATGTTAAATTGACTGCTAGGAATTTTATACCATAAGTAGACAACTACTCACCTTCCAAGCATGTCTTCCCTTGAGCTCTGTAGGCCATAATCACTGCACTCTTGGAATGTGATGTCTTTCAACACTAACCACAGCCCTGCCTTCCACACACTACCACCAGCAGGGAGGAGAGATGAAAGACCTGAGCCCAGACAAAGAAAAGTGGTCCCATTCGTGTAAGTTATGTCCCTCATCACACGTGGTTTAAGACCAACACAGGAAAGCACAAGGCCACCACATACAGGGGAGGCAAGAAAGGGCCAGTCAGCATTGCAGAGCAAAGGTTTTAAAAGCCCTTGAAGGAGATAAGTACAGTAACCTTTGAGCTGTCCGACACGTGGCATTGAGCCTTTGGAAGAGCAAGGGTGACCTCTTTTGGTTTCAGCAGGAACTATGTACAAGATATAAGATGGATGCCACCACCGCCTGCATCTGCAGCACTATAGAGGGTGGCACTGCAGTCAGACCATGAATAAGTGATTGCTGAGAATGGCCCACATACCTGATCCAAGCCAAGGGTCAGCAGGGGACCATTGATAGCCCATATCCTTGAATTTGTGCTGTGTCACCCCAAATCAGCATGTAAACACCATTCTACTAAGCAACTTAGTACAATTATTATGAAAGAAATAATGAGATTGCCTGTGGAAGCCATTTACTTGCCAGACTGCCCTCCTGGAACCAAGGTTCTGGCCACAGAGCCTATGATAGCTTCATAGGTACAGAATCCAGAGCTTCCTGGGCCATCTGATTGACCCCATGGGTAGAATAGAGTATCAAAGAACACTCCACAGAGGGAAAACCGGAATGTTACTCGTGCGGTCTGGTCTGGGCTGGGGTTCCCCACCAGAAGGCACTGGCCCAGTCCCAGACACTGGAAGAAAACTTAAGAAATTTCACAGAAGACACTTCAAAGTGTGCAGCCAGGAACAGTGGCCCTGCTTGCCCAGATCTAAGGGCAGTACTACTTAACATATTGGTTCTTCCCATCTATGAACCTAAAGTGAGTTAGTCATGCAGATGACTGGCAGAAAGTGTTCCTGGCAAAGAGAACGGCCTATGTAAAAGCCCCACATCTAGAACATACCTGACCAGTAAGAAGAATAGTCAGGTGTCAGAATAACCAGAGGAGTCAATGAGGAGTTTTGTTTCTGGGCTTTATATCCTGGGCTTTATTCAATTCTGAGGTTTTATTTCTTGGCTTTCAATTCTGTTCCATTGATCTATGTGTCTGTTTCTGTGCCAGGAACTTGCTGTTTTGATTACTGTCGCTTTACAGTGTATTTTGAAGTTAGAGATTGTGATACCTCCAGTTTTGTTCTTTTTTCTCAGGATTGCTTTGACTATTTGGAGTCTTTTGTTGTTCCATATACACTTCA
The DNA here is from genome assembly GCF_041296235.1 of Equus asinus. Classification (NCBI taxonomy): domain Eukaryota; kingdom Metazoa; phylum Chordata; class Mammalia; order Perissodactyla; family Equidae; genus Equus; species Equus asinus. The sequence goes on from NC_091806.1 coordinate 20,369,532, forward strand.
GAATTCTTTGTTGTATTTCCATGAAGAGTGTCACTGAGATCCTGATTGGGATTGCATTGAATCTGTAGATTGCTTTAGGTAATATGGATATTTTAACTCTGTTCACTCTCTCAATCCATGAGCATGCAATATCTTTCCATTTCTTTATGGCTTCTGTGATTTCTTTCAATAATGTCTTATAGTTTTTAGTGTATAGGTCTTCATCTCTTCATTTATTCCTAGGTATTTTATTCTTTTTGTTGAAAATGTAAATGGGCTTGTATTCTTGACTTCCCTTTCTTCTAGTTCATTATTGGTGTATAGAAACATAACTGACTTTTGTATGTTGATTTTGTACCCTGCAACTTTGCTGTAGTTATGGATCATTTATAAAAGTTTTCTGGGGGCTTTTTTAGGGTTTTCTATAAATAGAATCATGACATCTGCAAGCAGTGAAAGTTTCACTTCTTCTTTTGGAATTCAAATCCCTTTTATTTCTTTTTCTTGCCTAGTTGCTCTGGCCAAACCTTCCAATACTATCTTGAATAAGAGTGTCAAGTGTGGGCACCCATATGACCCAGCTATCCCACTAGTGAATATTTATCCAAAGAACATGAAATCAACAATCCAAAGAGATTTATGCATCCTTCTGTTCATCACAGCATTACTCAGAATAGCTAAGATATGGAAGCAACCCAGTGCCCATCAGTTGATGAATGGGTAAAGAAGATGTGATATATATAGATACAATGGAATACTACTCAGCCATAAAAAGACAAAATTGTACCATTTGCAACAACATGGAGGGACCTTGAGAGCATTAGGCTAAGTGAAATAAGCCGTAAGCCAGACAGAGAAAGACAAACACCACAATATTTGACTCATATGTGGAAGATAAACAAACACATGGATAAAGACAATAGATTAGTTATTGCCAGAGGAGAAGGGGATGGGGGAGGGTGAAAGGGAGATAGGGGCACGTATCTATAGTGATGGATAAAAACTAGACTATTGGTGGAGAACACAAAGTAGTCTATACAGAAACATATATATTAACATAAACCTGATATTATACAATGTTATAAGGCAATATGACCTCAACAAAATAATTAAATTAAGAAAAATTTTAAAATTACTAAAAGCAAGATTTGTTTCAGAAGTCAGACTGTTAAAAGAAAAAGCATTGAGCTGATAAGTGATATGTAATGATTAAAGTTATTTACTTTGAATTAATTTAAGGGACCTATAAAATAGACAAGGAAAGAATTTACAGAATCTGACAGGTAATGATTTCAGCATGAAAGGTCAGAACAGTTCTTTCCTATGTAATAGAAGATGTAGATTCTAGACCTACTTTGACACTAGGAAGATTATGAAAAATATTACAAATATTTAAATTTAGGGATCTGATTATGATCCTTTCAGTTCTTTAATTCTGTAATTAAAATAGAAAATGATCATTATAAGGTTCTTACAGAGGTCAACGTTATTACACAGTCATAGGCATTTTCTTCTTCTTTGGCATCAGGCAAGGGGAAGAATTGTAAAGTGAATCCAGAAATTTCACTTTAAGGTGTTGTAAGCAAGGAGCAAACATTGTGTTCTACTACTATTGACATAGCAAAAGTTAAATGGAAGCTCTGCACAAAGATTTTTGCTACCAAATTGCTGTGTCATCTATAAGCTCATGAGGATTTGATTTTTGTTATACTAACAGTCATTTTGACATCCATGCTGTTTTTGAACTTGAGAGTTAATAAATAATAGCATTCCCTGATAAGGACCCTGCTTATCTTACACATCTCTACTTGGACTACCTTCTCTGTCGTCCACTGTGCACTGATTACCCTGACCTTCTTCACTTTACATTAGTTCCTACCATAGGGCTTCTGCACAAGGTTTTCTCTTTTGCCTTAATTGTTGTTCCCACTGTAATGCTTAAGTATGGTTCTATCTCATCATTCAGATCTTAATTTAGAAGTCACCTCTTAGAAAAGCCCCCATGTCCATCCAAGTAGAATTACCCAGTGACACATGCAACACACCATTACAATTTTCTGAGATTCCGTTATCATTCTATGACTTTATTTTCATTTGCATATATTGTTCATCTCATGCACTAGAATGTAAGCCCCAGGACAGAGGAAAACACAGTGTCTCATCCATCACTGTATACTCAGATCCTAGAAGAGTATCTGAGACTTTGTAAAACTCAGCAGACATTTTTCAGTAAATAAATGAACCTAATAAAAATAGTTGGTAATAATTAATGCAAGACATCTATTTCGCATATTCATTTTGTATTTAAAAATAAAAATCTTGATTTAAATATTTTTGTTTGAAATATTGTAACTAATATTGCCATTATTGTCATCATATATATCATATTTTTTAATAAGAAAACCACAACAGAATGTTGAATCATGCTGTGACCTTAGGCTTCCCATTTACCTAGTCAAGGCAGGCAGTTTAAAAAGGCATTAGCGTCTCTCTAGTGACAGCCAAAGAAGGATCTGAGAGAAAATAAATATCCTTTGGATTTAGAAACCCAAATCCAGAATGTAACAAGAAGAATCATTCTCCCATAGTTTAAAAAATAGATCTATAGAGTTTTACTGTTTTTCATAAAGAATATATATCTTCAAGACATAGACATTAGATTCTGAAGTATCTTGACTCCAGCATGATAGATTCTTATTCTGCTTCTCAAAAGGTTGAAAAAAAGAAGTGGAAAATTTTGGTAAAGTGGTAGCTTCCATATTAAATAGCAAATTACTAATCGGAGATTGTACTTGCTTCCAAAAGGAAATTTGACAGCAGGGACACCGGGAAAATTCTAACTTGTAAAGTGCTTGTATTTATTTATCCTCCCCTAGTTCTTACCCAACCTATGAAACTTAAAATATCAAAAAAAGTCTCTTTTAGACTTATATACATTGAACAATATTTATTAAGCACCTAGTGGGTGACTGGCAGTGGTCTACCCATATCATGAGTGAATAAACACAGTCCCTGCCCTTCCAGGGATTGCAATCTTGTGGGGAAAACAGAAAATAAAAACCAACAAATAAGGTTTTAAAGTACAGTTTGTGATCATTGATATTAAGAATATAACCTCTTGAAGAGCTAGAGAACAACTGAGGGGAGTGATTAGAGAAAAGCATCAGGAAAGACTTGACTAAGGAGGTGGAAGTCCGTCGGAAAATGGAAAAAATGACATGGAGCCAGCCAAGCAAAATCTCTGGAAAAGAGAATTCTAACAGCGATCAGATTAACAACAAAGGCCTTGAAGTGGAAAATGCTTGAATTATTCAAAAGACAGTTTATAAAGAGAGAGAGAGAGAGAGAGAGAGAATAGTCAGAGCCTCGTGAGAAAAGAGATCAAGTACAAAGTGCACTGGAGAGGTAAGCAGCAACTTGACTGTAGTATCTTAACCTGATTTGCATACTTAAAACATACCCTTGTCTGCTGTGTACTGAATGGATTGGAATGAATAAGGGAGAGCAAGACCTCATTGTCCTTGTAGGAAAGATTTGTTCTTAGCATGTAAGCTAGTGACAACCCAGCATCCCTTGTTTCATCCACAGTTCCTTCACGGCATTTTTCACTTCTGTGTTCCTCAAGGTGTAGATCAAGGGATTTAACATGGGTGCAACAATAGTAAAGGACACAGCCATTGCCTTGTCTATGGGGTAAGTGGCCACAGGCCTCATGTACAAGAAAATGCATGGCACAAAGAACAAGATGACCACTGTAAGGTGGGAGCCACAGGTGGAGAGAGCTTTATGTCGCCCTACAGAGCTGTGAGACTTCAGGGAGTGAAGGATGACCACATAGGAAGTCATGAGGATAAGGAAGATGGTCACACACATCACCCCACTGTTGAGGATGACTAAGAGGCCCAGGATGTGGGTGTCCATGCAGGCCAGTTTCAGCAATGGAAACAAATCACACATAAAGTGATCAATGACCTTGGGACCACAGAAGGGTATTTGATACATGAAGAGAAGCTGTATTACTGCATGGATAAATCCCCCCACCCAGGCCGCTCCCAGCAACAGGCAGCACACCTGAGGTCTCATGATGGTTCTGTAGTGCAGGGGCTTACAGATGGCCACATAGCAGTCATAGGCCATGACAATGAGAAGGATGATCCCCACACCACCAAAGAAATGCTCTGCAAAGAGCTGGGCCATGCACCCTTCAAAGGAGATAGTAGTGCTCTCAGAAAGGGAGTCCACGATCATCTTGGGGGCAATGACAGAAGAGTAGGTAGCATCCATGAGAGACAAGGAAGTAAGGAAAAAATACATAGGTGATCTCAGACTCTGACTCGTGATCATGGTTATCACAATGAGTAGGTTTCCCAAAATGGTGGACACATACATGATTAGAAAGATAGCAGAGAGTATTTTCCGCAGCTCTAGATTCTTTGTAATGCCCAAAAGAATGAATTCAGTCATATTGTTTGGAGTCTCCATTTACTGAGGGCTGATGTGAGCACATTGCTCTGAGCTGGAAAATCTACAGAAGAATAGTATTTTTAATTAGTAATCACTGAAAGTACTGGACATTTTTGTGCTCTGTCTCACACCCTCTTGACCTACCTTTTTTCTCCAGTTATTGATACATGAACCACCTGCTAACAATTTTAGCCTGACAACAGCTCGATCTTACTGATTCCTCCAACAACACCTTCTTTCACTAGTGTTTCTTTTACTTTCTTTCCTGATACTTGCTGCTTGAGACACTTAGAAGACCCTGTTTCATCCTTCTGGTGCATAGACACATCTGGAAAGATGAAGGAATTAACACACCTTAAGGAGACCCTAGATCATCTGTAGATAGAAGCCAGTGGATAAACTGCAAGCAGCTTAACACAGTTTGGATTAACATTGTTTCTGTCCCTGTTTCACTCTCCCTGTTCATGCCTCCATTTCATTTTCCAAAATAACCTACCAACATAAAAGTTCTTCTTTCAGCCTCTGCTTTTTGGAAACATCAACCTAGGAAACTGACTTCCATTTATCACTTCCATTTATCACCCAAGAATCAAGATCTTGGAACCTTTCATATAAATTCTCATTCATTTATTCCATATATTTATTGAGCACCTGAGTGTGCTAGTTGAAGAGCCTCTTAAGACAAACAGGTCATAACCCAAGGATTCTCCACTTTTTAATAACTATAATCTTTCCATCTACATTTTTTCTTTCTAAAATTGGATTATTATTATTATTATTATACTATTATAACATATTGCTAATATTCAATGACTCCCTATTATCTCTCAGCCTGTGGGTTGTCCTTGAGACATTTTCTTCATTTTAGAGATAAGATACTGAAGCTTAGAGAGGTGAAAAAAATGATGCCAAATTTCCACCACTGGTAAACATTGAGGCCAAATTCATATCCAGCTTTTCCTGATTCAAAATCAATACCAATAGCAAGCTATATTCTTATCTGATGATAATATCAGGCACTCAATGGGAAAGACACACCGTGATTCATGGTATAATTTCATTTTCATAATAATTGAATGAGATCAATTTATGCTTTCTGTGCTCATTTCACTAAACAACTCCACAATAAAATTCAATGGCAATTTCCTAACAAAGAGCCTGTTCTAATTAATTATATATATATATAAAAATATATATAAAATCCAATCCTGAACCTAGAATTTCCAACCATTTACTAAGCTTCCAAGATTCTAACTGTTTTCCAGATATGCTGATTAAAGAAAAGAAAACCTTAAGTCTCTTTCTCTGCTCCAGGAAGAACCAGATCCAAATTAATTGACACTATGCACATGAGCCTCAATCTGTGTAAATTATTCCCTCCATTTTTGCTTGTGAAGGGATGATTCCAGATGAAGTAAACAATTCTAAAGAATAATTAAAATATCAATAAAACAAGTAATTTATTTTACGCTGTGTACAGCAAGGTGCTAGGTATGTCACATGCATTGTTGTAATTATTTTTCATATCACATGAGGTGTGTACTCTCACAAATCCTATCTTGAAGATGAGGAAACTGAGACTTGGAGACATTAAACATCACATGTAAAATGATTGGGTATTACGAATCCAGGTAATCTCATTTTGAAACACAAGTTCTCAACTTTTACGCTATATCATTGAAGTAGTGAACAGTGGCCTCAACTAGCTAAATACAATTTTCCTGCAGCCAAATGATAAAGTAAAATAATCGCTTCAGTAGCATAGGGTTACTTAAGCAGACTAACTTGTAACTTGGTAGGAATATACTAGAGATTGTTGCTTTAAATGGGCATGTAAACTATATGTCATTTAAGACTCCTGTAAATACTCAAAGACCCATTATTAGAATTATCCCTCTTACTAAACAAAGTATACAACAGCTGGGACACTCTTTATAAATCCACAATATGGACTAACCCCCACCTCTCCCACCTCCAGCCCAAGAACTTCAAAAGTTGTTTAGTAGCCCTAATGAGGTAGAAGGAACACATTCTTGGAAATCAAGATAACTAGGTTTTATTGCAGGTTGTCCCTCTAACTCCTAGGATACTTTGTTAGATTGCTCACTACACTGGGTCTCAGTTTCCTCATCTGGAGAATGAGACAGTTGTGGTAAATGAGTGGAATGCTAGGGCTTCAAAGGAGGCATCTCAGGGACTCTGGCCCTTTCAAACACAGCAGCTTGGCTCTTATCTGCATTAAATGTTTACACTTCCAAGTAAGATTTACTTTGAGTCATCTCATGATTTCAAATATTTTAAAAGAAAATACACTAGGGAAGATAATCATGCCCATTCTGTCTAAAAATCTATGAATTTATCATAAATCTCTTTTGAATACTAATACATATCTAAGTTTCTCAATCTGATATTCAAGAACCTCACCCCCCCGTCCCTCCCCTTCTCTCCCAAGAAATCAACATCATCATTTTGTATGTCTCCCTCCCACTGCAGTCCAGCCCAGCTCTTACTGCCAGAACACACACCTCAGTCTCTTTAGGACAGTGGGAAAGGCCATGGGTGCAGAATGAGCACACATTTTGCTAGTACTTGATACATATTTTCTCATATAATTCTCACATCTGGCTACATTTGGACATGTTTTATGCCTGAGAGAAAGCAGAATAATTGATTTGCTTAAGGCTACAGTTAGTAAGTGATAGAGCCTGGATTTGAATCCAAGAAGCTGATTTTATAGCTGATATGTGTTTCTTGTGTCTCAATTTCTTAGGAAGCAAAATAATTTCTTCAATAAAATCCTGGATAATAAGAAGTGATAGCAATGTGTTTAGTAAGTGTCTCTGGGTCATTAGCTTTTAATGAACAATCAGTGGCCCTGTGTTCCTCAGAAGATCTGTGCCCTGGGCACATAGATCATCAATAGTATATGTCTCGAATTAAAGGCTTTAAAAAGACTTTTTCCTCTTTATAACTCATCCTAACTCACTTTGTTTTCCTCGAGACATGTGCAGGGATGGAATTCTACCAAAGTACTTTTATGGGGTGGAAACTACTATACCATCATAGATACAAAATTAATGTGTTTTGAAATGCTTTCAGAAGGAGTTGGGTTAATCCCTGAATGACCTTTCTTGACATCATCACCTCATCTCTGAGCAAATCTTCAGCACCACCCTCAGCACCGGCACCAAAACCACACTTGTGGGCAGGGCTGCTCATAAATGAACATGTGTGCTTTTATATAGATAGATAAATAAATACATTTTTAAAGTCTGATTCATCTCTACATTAAAAATTAAAGCCAGAAATTTGATGTATCATTAACTAATCAAAACAGAAAGAAAACACCATATAGGTTCATTCTCAAATGTGATTAATAGAAAAATAAAGGTAAAAGAAAATTAGTACAAGAGAAAAGCAGAAACATATATAGAACTATATACATGTATAGTATGTATATGTGCATATATACACACACACAGAGACAGAGTTGCATGAAAGATCTCTCTAAAACCATCCTAGACATACCCAGCTAGTGCTGTTCCTTCCTTTCCTAAGAGCTCGTCTCTGAAACAAGAACACACTCTTTTATTTGCTAATCTCATTATCTGGGTAGAGGCCAAAATGTAGACTCTCAAGTTTTAATAATTTTTCAAAGAAATTAAAGTAAATCAAGCTAAAAGCTGTTAATAGCTCAAGGCTCTACATCCCAAAGCTGCAATTTGTATGTACAGATAAAACTGGTAAACTGCTGACACATTTTAAGCATAACATAATTGTGTGTATAGGTGATTCAATTATTTCAATGATTTCAAAATGGTAGTTCAAAGTAATAATAACATGTTTAATATTCAAGTTATTAGTCACCTCCAAAACTCAGTCTGATGTCATCTCTATTGCCTCCAAAAGGCAGTTTACCTGATGGACCCAGTAAGTAGAAGGTAGACGTTGTGCAAGTAAAATTTCTAGGATCCTGTCAGCGTCACCAAATGCCTGGCCCCATGCAGGATGCACTCACATGAACTTTCATCTACAAAAGAGCTGGGAATCATGACATATTAGAGTTTCAACACAGCAAATCCAAGTGTGGAGGCAAGTAAGACCTGCGCTGGGAACAAATCATCCAATCATTTCATGGGAAGTTATTCTGATAGGACCAGAGTATCTAATGATTTTAAAGAAAGATTTAAAACAGATGCTGTAAGTGTCCAAAGACTTAAGTAGAAAACAACCTTTGTGGTGGTAGAGGAATTTAAGTTTGATCTGAATAGAAAATGTTGCCAAAAAAGACAGCCAGCTAAGCTGTTTACAAGATCATTTACAGAACTGTGTCTGCCATTTGGCTGCATTTTGAGCTTAACTTGTAAACAGTTTGCAATCTGTGTCTTAGAAGAAACATAATTAATAAGATGTCCCCCTTTGAGTAATAGACCTGGTCTAAAAGAGGGCACAGTGCCATTTTCAAATGGCACACAATTTCAAAATGAGCAGACTTGCATCATTGCAATTACATCCCTTTGAGGCTGTGTCTCTACTGGCTGAGGAGCTAATCACCATTACAGTGAATTCCCATCCACCCCTGCAATGATCCCACTTTTCCCAGGGGCTGAACTTCACTGGAGCCAGGCCAAGCTGATGCTCCACAAGCACAAAATCAGATCGTGGTGTTAACTATTCAATTATTTGCTCCTCAGCTAAAGTCTCTTTTTCAAGAACAGAACGGCCATACAATGATCCATCTGTCTGATAATGTAAATGAAGAAAAGTTAATAGGATTTATTCTTGGCCACCAGCTAGTACCAAGACCAAATTTTTCTATCACTTAATCTGGTGCTCTTTCATCTTTTAAGAGTATTATTAAAATTATATCTCATCTAAATGAAGGACTGTTGCCATTATTAAAGATTAAAAAAGTACCTCAGCCAGAAAAAATGATTAATTCTGTCTCCCTCCATAACAATTTGTACTCTTAAATGACATGTTTTCAGTTTAGAAATATTTACAATTTTTACTCTTAAATGACATGTTTTCAGTTTAGAAATATTTGAGGTTATAGTCTTTATGCTTTTTCCATCTTCAATAGTAAAAAATATCAATATCCTACATTTACAACATACTTCACAGATTACAACTTGTTCATCGACATGATTCAACTACATACCCTGGGAAGCCTCCTGAGAAGGAAGAGTCAGTTTTACAAAATATGATCCTCACAAGTGATGGGCCAACCTCTGCACTTGGAATATCTTTACTAACATTCTAAAACTACTCCATGCTCTCACCTAACCATGGGTTAGACAGTGCTCCTCAATATTTCTATTTCATTATTGCTCCCCTGAGGCATCTTTTTAGACATTCCATTCCCCTAATCACTCCCCTAAAATATTAACACCACAGATATATTATTTATGTATTTATGCATATCTGAGCTCTATACATAAAAAAGTAAGATATTTTCATCTCCCAAGAAACCATTTTTACCTACTTGGGAGAGATACCATCCCTACTGCAAATGCATGTGTTAGAGTAATCTTCTCATAAAAAGAAGGGAGTGGGGCTAGCCCCATGGCTGAGTGGTTAAGTTCGCACACTCTGCTTTGGCACCCCAGGGTTTTGCCTGTTCGGATCCTGAGTGCGGACATGGCACCGCTCACCAGGCCATGCTGAGGTGGCACCCCACATGCCACAACTAGAAGGACCCACAACTAAAACACTACAAAACTATGTACCAAGGGGCTTTGGGGAGAAAAAGGAAAAATAAAAAATCTTAATCTTGAATGCCTGGGTTTATGGGCTGGGGAAGAAAGTATTTTTAAACACGAGAAGTGGTGATTCACTAAGCATTTATTCATCACCCAATAGGTGCCAGACACTGCAGACAATATGCCAGGAACTAAGGTAGGCACAGTGAGGAAACACACATGAATAGTATATGTGTTATGGTAGGTACTGGGGAGGGTGTGTCAACAACGACTTATATATTTCCCTAATGTGTCTGCTTATGACAGATATTTATTGACCATGTCTTTCTTTCCCCAGTTAGAGCTTTGGGTTCTAATGAGAATTCTCCTGGAAGAGAGCATAACTCTAACTTTTAAAAATATACCTGAGAGTTACAGTTTGTAAACTCTCAGTCACAGGGAAAAGCTGAGGAGCATGAGGCACCAAAATGAGTGAATAAAGTCACAGGCAGATGAAGAGTCTAGATCTCATGTACATAGCCCAATATTTTCTCAGTAAATTACACATCAGATGTTGTCCTATAGATGATTTATAAGTGACAGATACTATATGTCTGAAGAGATAGAAAACATCACAGGGGAAATAAGAAGAATTGAAACAATTACTGAGGCAAGGCGTGGCAAGGACATGCTCCACTTTGGTGGCCCAGGGTTTGCTGGTTCAGATGCTGGGTGCAGACCTATGCACCACTTGTCAGGCCATGCTGTGGCAGGCATCCCATATATAAAGTAGAGGAAGAGGGGCATGGATGTTAGCTCAGGGCCAGTATTCCTCAGAAAAAAAGAGGGGAATTGGTGGCAGATCTTAGTTCAGGGCTAATCTTGCTCAAAAACAAAAAAAAAGCATGCCAAAATGTATGGGATGCAGCTAAAACGGTTCTAAGAGGGAATTTTACAGAAATACAGGCATACCTCAACAAACAAGAAAAATCTCAAATAAACAATTTAACAGTGCACCTAAAGGAACCAGAAAAAGAAGAACAAAGTCCAAAATAAGCAAAAGGAAGGGAATAATAAAAAGCAGAGCAGAAATAAATGAAATAGAGACTAAAACAATAGAAAAAAAATCAATGAAACTAAGAGCTGTTTCTTAGAAAAGATAAACAAAATTGACAAGACTTTAGCTGGACTCACCAAGAAAAAAGAGAGAAAGCTCAAATAAATGCAATCAGAAGCAAAAGATGAGAATTACAACAGACACCTCAGAAATAAAAAAGATTACAAGAGAATACTACAAAAGGCTATATGCCCACAAATTGGATAATCTAGAAGAAATGCCTACATTCTTACAATTAGGCAACCTTTCAAAACTGAATCAAGAAGAAATAGACAATTTGAATAAACCAATCACCAATAATGAGATTGAACAGTAATCAAATACCTCCCAAAAACTAAAAGTCCAGGACCAGAGGGCCTCCCTGGTGAATTATACCAAACATTCAGAGAAGACTTAAAACCTATCCTTCTCAAACTCTTCCAAAAAATTGAAAGGAGAGGAAGCTTCTTAACTCATTTTATGAAGATAACTTTACTCTGATACAAAACCCAGACAAGGACAACACAAGAAAAGAAAATTACAGGCCAATATCAGTGATGAACATTGATGCAACAATCCTCAACAAAATACTAGCAAATGCAATACAACAATATATTAAAAAGATCATACAACATGATCAAGCGGTATTTATTCCAAGAATGCAGGGATGGTTCAACATCAACAAGTCAATCAACGTGATATACCACATTAACAAAATGAATAATAAAAATCTCTTGATCATCTCAATATATGCAGAAAAAGGATTTGACAAGACACAGCATCCATTTATTATAAAAACCCTGAAGAAAATGGGTATTCAAAGAAATTACCTCAATGTAATAAAGGCCATATATAACAAACACACAGTTGATATCATTCTCCATGGAGAAAAGCTGAAAGCTATCCCTCTAAGAACAGAAACCAGACAAGGATGCCCACTGTCACCACTCTTATTTAACACATTATTGGAATCAGGCAAGAAAATGAAATAAAAGCAATCCAAATTGGAAAGGAAGAAGAGAAATTGTCACTATTTGCAGATGACATTATTTTATAGATAGAAAACCCTAAAGAATCCACCAAAAAACTTTTGTAAATAATAAATGAATATGGTAAAGTTGCAGGATACAAAATCAACATACAGAAATCAATTGTGTTTCTATACACTAAAAACGATGTATTAGAAAGAGGAATTAAGAATACAATCCCATTTACAATCACGATGAAAAAAAATACAATACCTAGGAATAAACTTAACCGAAGGTGTGAAAGACTTGTACACTGAAAACTATAAAACGTTCTTGAAAGAAATTTAAAAATATAGAAAGACATTCCATGCTCTTGGATTGGAAGAATTAACATAGTTAAAATGTCCGTTCTCCCTAAAGCAATCTACGTATTCAATGCAATCCCTGTAACAATTCCAAATACATTCTTCACAGAAATAGAAGAAATAATCCTAAAATTTATATGAAATGAATATTTTATGAAAATTTATAAGAAAAAACTTGAAACACCCCAAATAACAAAAAGAATCCTGAGAAAAAGAACAAAGCTGAAGGTATCACAATCCTTAACTTCAAAATATACTACAAAGTTTTAGTGATCAAAATAACATGGTACTGGCACAAAAATAGACACACAGAGTAATGGAACAGAATTGAGAGCCAAGAAATAAATCACACATCTATGGACAGCTAATTTTCAACAAGGGAGCCAAGAATATACAATGGACAAAGGAAAGTCTCTTCAATAAATGGTGCTGAGAAAACAGGACAGCAGCATGCAAAAGAATGAAGAATGAAAGTAGAACATTATCTTACACCGTACACAAAAATTAACTCAAAATGGATTAAAGATTTGAATGTAAAATAGAAAACTTCCAGAAGAAAACATAGGCAGTATGCTCTTTGACATCGGTCTTGGCAGCATATTTTCAAGTACCATGTCTGACCAGGCAATGGAAACAATAGAAAAAATAAACAAATGTGACTTCATCAAACTAACAATTTTCTGCACAGGAAAGGAAAGTGTCAACAAATGAAAATACAACCTAACAATTGGGAGAATATATTTGCAAACCATTTATCTGGTAATGGGTTAATATCCAAAATATATAAAGAACTCATACACCTCAACAACAAGAAAGCAAACAACCCAATTAAAAAAATGGGCAAAAGATCTGAACAGACATTTCTCCAAAGAAGATATACAGAATGACAACAGGCACACAAAAAGAGGTTCAATATCACTAACTGTCAGGGAAATGCAAATCAAAACTTCAACGAGATATCACCTCACTCTGGTCAGAACGGCTATAGCTAACAAGACAGGAAATAATGTGTTGGAGAGGATGTGGAGAAAAGGAAATTTTCATACACTGCTGGTGGGAGTGAAAATTATTGCAGCCACAATGGAAAACAGTATGGAGATTCCTCAAAATATTAAGAATAGGTCTACCATATGATCCAGCTATTCCACTGCTGGGTATTTATCCAAGAATGTGAAAACATGAATGCATGAAAATACATGCACTGCTATGTTCATTGAAGCTTTATTCACAATAGCCAAGACTTGGAAGCAACCTAGGTGCCCATCGAGTAGTGACTGGATAAAGAAGATGTGGTATATATGCACAATGGAATACTACTCAACCATGAAAATGCTGAATCTGGCCATTTGTGATACCATGGATGGATCTTGAAGGCATTAAATGCTAAATGAAACAAGTCAGAGGGAGAAAGTCAAATACCGTATGGTCTTATTCATAAATAGAAGATAAAAACAACAAGCAAACACACAGAGATGGAGATTGCATTGGTGGTTACCAGAGGAGAAGCGGGAGGGAGGAGGTCGAAAGAGTTGATTAGGCACATGAGCATGGTGATGGATTTTAACTAGTCTTTGGTTGGTAAACATGATGTAATCCAAACAGAAATCAAAATGCAATGATGTACACCCAAAATTTATATTTTAAAAACCAATTTTTCTACAATAAAAAAACAAACACACCAAAAAAAGTAGAAATTTAATGTGGAAAATAGAAATAGTCTACTATATAAGATATAAAGTACTATACATGTATACACACACAAACAGGTATATATTACTCACTGTAAGTACCTATTACATGTTCACTCAGTCAATAAATATTTATTGGACATTTACTATGTATACTAATGTATGTTTGCCCATATAAAGCCATAAAAAGTATCCTTGTTAAATGCCTTTAGTGATCCCCCCTGAAATTTATTACCAAACAGCAGCAGCTCATCCATCCACGAGATCCTCCCACTCCATTATGTTTCTGCCATATGCATTCTCATGTCTCCTCCTCCCATCCTCCCATAACATCCATTATCCATCATTCCTGGTTACAAGATATTGCATTGCCAGTAGAATGAGGAAGTTCAGGGACATAAATTTTCCAAAGGGGAGAAAAGAGAAAACACTGCTATAATAAAATGTTCTGTGCAAAAAATGTTTCTTTTCCTTTCAAAGATAATAGATAAAGAGCTTTATTTTTTAATGATCCAAAATGTAGATCTTATGTATATGTGAACACAAAGTGCACAGCTTCACTGCATTCCCTTATTCTGAGGTGGACTCCCCAACAGATCAGAAGAGTACAGAGACATAAAGTAGGAATAAGACAGTATTAATAAAAGTGATTTAGAAATAACTACAGAGAAATAGAAATTACTTTGTTTTTTTTACATTGTCTCCACAATAATCTTTCTAGGAACAAACCTGAAAAGAAAAAAATTTTAAAAGAGAAAAATCATTATGTACAAATATTTTCAATACAATTATTAAGAGCTGTGGAAAATTGGAAAATACATGGAATAGCCAACATTGGAGAAATGGGTAAGTAAAATACAGCACATCTCTGAAGAACATGTAGTTTTTAACAGAGATGTTTTTAAAAATTGTGCAACATCACAGCAAAATTCTTCTGTTGTAATATTAAGTGGGGAAAAATTTGAATGCTATTTGAAGAGATAATATGATTCTAACTAATTTAAATATATATTAATAAGAAAAAAAGACCCCAAAATATTTCTACTTCTAAATTAGTAGTATGGTAATTGATTCCATCATTCTTTATGCTTGGCATGCTGAAGAAGAGATTTAAAACTGAGATTGGTGGGGGTGAGGAGTGATTATGTGATTTGTAAGGTCCATTTAAACATGATATTCTACAATTATATCATTTCCTGGAAAAAAAACCTCACCTACAAAGTTGTCTGACATTGTTCCATAGCCAAGACCCCAGGCAGCTGTTAGTTCACCAAAAAAGAAGCAAAATTGTGAGATTGAAAATCACAACTAGCTCAGCTACGATAAATGTCTTGGTTGATTCATAAATGGCAGCTTGGATAAGGCCTTTCTCTTGAGCCTCATAAGTGCTAACACATATCCTGTTTGGAGGTAAATCCTGTGAAGTTTCTTAGCTGTGGCTAACTAGACCTCAGGGGTATTTCACCACCTTAGCAGATCTTACCCACAACCCAATTATTTCAGGTAACTTAAGTGAACTTCAGAAGAGAACTTTTAGAGCATTCATCTTTAATTTTTAACTCCTTCCTTAAGTCTACATGAAGACAAAACACCATGAGAAGAGAAAAAAAGTCATCTACTTATAAATTTGTATATTTGATAATAAATGAATTCAATATGGGGTCTGTATATTTGATATTGCATATATTAAGCATTTCAGTGTGTCACCATCTGACTTTAAAATTTTTCATTATAATATTTTGGTTTTTTTAATCAATCTACTCTTCATGGTGATCATAATTTTTAAATCTTGTTTTTAGATATACATTAAGTGATAGTTACAAATCCTATTATAATATTGGCACTTCCACCAGGTAAAGTTTACAGTACTTCTTCAAAGTAGTTGTTTCCTGTCCAATTGTGGAATTAGAGTAACATGATAATGATGAAAATAACACAGCTAACGTGATGAGTAGTAAGGTTGTTTTAGGACCCATAAACCTGTCTAGCCTAGTGCCACAAGGCCTAGGGCAGCATAAAATTGAAAAAGAGACGAGTTAGGTCTAAATCAGTGAGTGCTGTCCATGAAGGTAATTTTTCAAAAGAGAAGTTCCTGGAGCTATTTCAGGAAAATCTCTTCCCAGAATACAAATCTAAAGATAGAATAGTTTGAAACCCTGGACAGACAGCAACACAGATTTTAAAACTGCAAGGGTAAACCAGAAGGAAAGCAGAAGAAATTATGTTTGGATCATATCACAGTTGGTCCAAAACTAGTTGAGGTATGGTTTGATGTTTGATAGGTTCAGAGACTAATTTCACAAAAATGAGCTCCTGCCAAAGTGTTTTTTTAATAGGCAGCTTCATGCATTTCAGTAGGTAGAGGAACACGGTCTCAAGGTAACAACACTCTCACTGGTAGAGCTCACATTGTCGTAGTCCAATCCAAAGACTCTTTCATCCAAGAAGGACTTCTCCTACGTGGTTTGTTTACCAAGAACGGAAAAGTTTGGGGAGGTGGGCTATGGTCAATTGCCAGCCTATAGACACATAATTTCTCATAACTCTTCCAATTTTGTTTCTCCTAACTGAACTAGAAGCAAATATAACAATATTTATGGTACTAAAAATATTGATGTGGACAGATTCACAGAAGTTGGAAACACTTTCTAAATTACCTGAGTAAACTACTTGCAGAAATAGGAAAAGCTGTTTAAGGTCATGGAATGAGATGATGACACAGTGAGAAATAAAACCTATGCTTCCCGATCCTGAAGCTGATGTTCTTACTCTCCATCACATTTCCATAATCAGAATATGCTAGCTAAAGATTGTTACATCATGGAGTCCATTGATTTCTTCAGTAAAACATACGATACTTATAAGATGGGAGGCTAGATCTTTCTGTCAAAAGGGGAAGCTATGACATGCATCTATGCATGTGTCATAGGCATATCTATGACGTGCATGCACACTGTACTTTGATAACAAACTTCGTTTTTGAAAAGAGCCAAAATTAATTCACAACAATGCCTTATAAGTTAGGTAAGTTGTTTAGCTGAGAAATACTTTCTTTGGGTCAACTATGGAGTAAAGGTTCCTGCTTTTTTATATTCCTTATAAATTATCTTCTAAAGTAGTTTCAAAGATTCCAGATTCAAGGAACTAAGTATAAAGTCAACTTTTAAATAGTAAATTATTTTTCAGATATATTTTACCACATGATTTTGAAAAATGCCTGCATTTAATTGCCACTAATGATCTTTAGTCTAATAAATTGTCTCTTCCTACAGCATATAATCAAAAAATATGTTTACCTGCCAAGCCATAATCAAATACTAGCCCCAAGGAATTCTGTCTAATGAAAAGGTTATAGTAAGTAGAGTAAAAATATTTGAGTTCAAGGGTGACTTAGGTCTTCTATGATCTAGTTATTTAAGCTTTCTGATTCTTTATTTTTTCTATAAAATAAGAACGTTGGATCTCAATTTTATAAAGTTGTGGTAACCATGTGAGGACACTTTAAAAAGCTCACATTGGTTTAAATACAATTAATTTTTATAATCTCTGACAACTTTTACTTAACAGAATAAGAAACCTAAAATAATGTTAAACATTAGGTATATCTAGTGTGTGTCAAGAGGGTATTGGCAAGTATCTTTTTCCTAATTATATTCCACTCTGTCATAGGTACCAGTAAGTAGTACGGCTTTCTGAATACCAACTGTTTATATACGCAGGCACTTTATACAACTCTGTAATTAGAAAAGAAAGTGTTTCAATTTGCTGCAAAGCAAGAGAGGTTCTGATAGAAATGCTGCTTTTTTTCTGATAACCTTTGGAATGGTTGAAAGAACATCAAATTTGGATTTAGAACAATGTGGAACTGAATACTGGCTCAGTCTCTGACATTAGGCTGGTTATTTAACCATCTTGAACTTCATTTTCTCTGATCTCTAAAATAGGAATAATCATAATTACACCTACCATGTAAACGTGCTGTCTCAGGTGAGAGGTATGGGATGGGCTTTAAAGTAATAAAACATAAAAATGCAAAACTCGTGGAGGAAATAAAATCATCTTAGTTCATTTATTATCTGAAATTGTCTTCCTGTTTAAAAACCTTCTAATGGTATATTCAACTCTGCATTCCTTACTGTGTAGCTAACAGGGTTTAACATGGGATAACAAGAGTATAGAAAACTCCTATGGCCTTATCCATGGGAAGACTAGCTACTGGTCACAGGTATATAAAAATACAGGGTATGAAGAACAAAACAACAGCTGTGTTGTGGGAGCCGCAGGTAGATAGGGCCTTTCTCTTCCAGGGAGAGCTGTGAGTCCTCCAGGAGCACAGGATGACCACATAGGGTACCAATAGCATTACAAAAGTTATCATAGGAATTACTCCACCATTGGCAGCAACCAAGAAACCACCAAGGAATGTGTTAGTGCAGGCAAGTTGTATCAGGGGAAAAATGTCACACATGAAGTGATCCATAACATTGGAGCCACAGAATGCAAGCCAGAAAGTAACTAGAATCTGTACAACATAGTGGAAAAAAACCAGTGCCCAACACACCCCCACCAGGAGGCAGCACATGCAGTGGCTCATGATGGTCACATAGTGCAGAGGTCAACAGATGGCGACGTAGTCATCATAGGCCATGAACACAAGAAGGACAATCTCTGAAGCTCCTAATAAATGTTCAATAAAGATGTGTGTCATGCAGCTATGGAAGGAGACAGCTTTTGAATCTGAGAACAAATCAGCTAGCAATTTAGGGATTATGGAATAGGAATAGCATGCATCTATCAAAGACAAGAAGGCCAGGAAGAAATACATTGGGAAGTCCAAAGTCTGGCTGCAGATTATAGTACCCACAATGAGCAGGTTGCCCATGACAGGGACAATGTAGGTGATAAATAATACCAAAAATAGGATTCTCTGATTCTAAGGATTCTGTGTAAGTCCCATTAGAATGAATTCAGTCACATTCATCCTGTCTTCTTTCATTTCAATAGCAATAATGAATTCAGAATTGGAGAATTAACATGTAAAGACAATATTTTCAATAGCAAGGTGATGAGAACTTCACATTTTAGGTTTTCAGGTAAACCCAAAGCATTTCAATAATTTAAGCTACTTTCTTTCATCATATGCCAGAGGGGAAGAAACATGCTACTTTTTTTATTTTATAAAAGAGTGAACTTTTGAAGCTAACTCAGCTTCTTACAAGGATGCTGAAACCCTTCTTCAATACTTTCTGACAAGTGGTCACTGGGCCTTTGCTAGAGGACAGCCAGGCACAGGGAGCTCACCATACAATAAACTAGATTGCTTCTCTGCCAGTAAAAAATGTTAAAAACTCTTCCTTAAATATTAAGAAAAAAACTGTACAACTATTGGTTCTGGATTTGCACATTGTTGATACACAGATTAAGTCTAATTCACCCCTACTTCCATTTCAAAGCCCTTTAAATAAGTCACAGAGAAGTAGGGCTGTGGCTATCTTCTTCATCTGTTTATCCCCAGCAGTTGGTTTAGTATCTGATGCATTTATTTATTCAACAAACATTAAGTGAATAAATAAGTTGGAAGACTACTTATTTCCTCTGTGTTTTCTTTTTTCCAGCTAACTCCAAAAGAAGTGTTTTCTCTGTTTCACAGGAAAAAATTGATAAACTGTTGGAATGTGAACTACACAAACACATTTTACCCCTTCAGTTCTACTCTCACTCTCTCTGCCTTGGGCAGCTGCCATCCCTAGCTGGCTTCCCTTACCTCTGGCAAACAGGTAGTACTAGCTGAATGTTAGGGGGCAGGTGAGAAGAAAAGAATATCAGAGTATTTATTGTCCAGGTTCCCTCCTGTGTTCTGTCAAAGACTCAGTGCCTTTAACTGAGGCTGCACTCTTCTAGGTGGACCCTCTGGGTCCCTGTGATCATTCTCTCCCCTGCTCTCTAAGGCCTAGTTGTGGGAATGGCTTTCTCTGTCATTAGCCTTGGAGTGCTTTATCATCCCTTATTAGTTTCTCTTAACCCTATCCAGACCTCGATAATCATAATTACACTCTTTTTAATCTCTCATTTTAAGTATGCTGTTTCAGGACTCCTACAGGTGCAGAAAGTTTGTCATTTTTTTCTTTGTAAATAAATAAAAATAAATGAAAAGATAGTTTTCCCTTTAAATAAATTTATTTTATTTAAAAAGCATCTTTACGGGGCCGGCCCGGTAGCACAGCGGTTAAGTTCACATGTTCCACTTCTCGGTGGCCCAGGGTTCGCCGGTTCGGATCCCAGGTGCGGACATGGCACCGCTTGGCACGCTATGCTGTGGTAGGCGTCCCATATATAAAGTAGAGGAAGATGGGCACAGATGTTGGCTCAGGGCCAGGCTTCCTCAGCAAAAAGAGGAGGACTGGAAGTAGTTAGCTCAGGGCTAATCTTCCTAAAAAAAATTAAATAAATAAATAAATGAATAAATAAGTAAAAAGCATCTTTACTTCTTCTGATGTATAGCTGTTAAATAAATTTAACTTTTTTCGGGAAAAAATATTGTATAAGACTTTGAAATGTAACATAAAGTTATTGAGTGTCTTAAACGGAAATCTACAGCACTCTCTTTGGGGTTTTGTGATTCTATAGGGTTTGTGCCTTTCAACACCTTTAAGCAATCTTACAACTCTTTAAGTTTTAGAAAACTGATAATGCAAATAATTCTTATCTATAGAAATGCAAATATTGTCTGATGAAAGTTCAATTGATTTCTCTGAATTACAGATAAAGCCAGTTTTGCATTTCTTTGAAAATTTATTACATATCCTTGATTGAACATTGTAAGTGTGGAGCACTGAATTCTCCTTTAGACTGATTATAATATATTACTAGTTCCCTAATTAATGGGCTAAAAAAATCTTCCTCGTGTGTTCATTTTACATTTGTATGAGAGCCATGAATTCACTTTTTTAAAAGTTCTTTTGCTTTTAGATATTAGAATAGGGACCATTATATTTTAGAGAGAGAAACTAAAGACTCATAAAAATCCAGATATTCTCACACTGTGTTATTTCATCATGAGTTTTCTGTTTTATTTTGTTTAGGATTTCTTTCTATTTAATTAATTTATAAAACTTCTCCTTTAAAACTTGCTTTGAATTCACATGAAAATAAGATATGTTGTTTAAAAAACATTTTTATTAACCTCCCAATTCCACTCCCAGCCAGAATTAGCAAATATGAATATCCTTATCGATCAAAAGAAAAACCAAGCTGTTGAAGAAATTATGTCAATTTATCCATGGTGTGTGTGAGTGTGTGTGTGTGTGTGTGGAGAAGGATTATGTAATGAAATATAGTTTTTGCTCTATTTAATCATTCATTTATAAGTTCATTTCCAAATATTTACTAATTATCTGCTATGCACCCAGCCCTCTAAGAGGTGGTGATATAGCTGTAAAAAAACTCACAAAGCTCTACTTTCATGGAACTTACATTCTACTAGGGAGAGACAGAAAATGGCACATGAAAAAAGGAATTATATACCTATGAGAACAATAAAGCAGGGAAAAGGATACATGGAGTCTGGGAAGAAGGATTTTCTATAACGGAGTCAGAGAAGGCTTCTTTGAGAAGGAAATGCATAAGCCAAACTTTAAGAAAGCAAGGAAGGAGCTACAAAGATATCTAAGGAAACAAAGTTCCAGGTAGAGGGATCAGTAAGTGAAAAGTCCCTGAGGAGGGAGCATGGTTGGTATAATAGATCAAAGGAGGCCAGTGCAACTGGCCTGGAATGATTAAGGATTAGTGGATGGTAGATCTTGAGAGGCCCTTGTAGATAATTGGAAGAGGTATGACTTTATTCTAAGTGACAAGTAAAGCCATTGGAAGATTTTTCACAGAAGAATGGCAGATCCTGACATAACTGTCAAAGGGATTATTCTGGCTACCAAACAGAGAATAGGTTATTAGAGGAGCAAGAGTAGAAACAGCAGACTAATTAGGAGGTTATTGCAACCATCCACCTGAAAAGGGATGGTGGTTTGGACCAGGATGGCAGATGTATAATGAAGGTGAATCCAACAGAATTTGCTGATGGACTTGATGTGGATGTAAAGAAAGAAAAGAGTAAAAATTATTCCAAAGTTTTAGATGACATCACTTGAAGACAATGCTGTCATTTACTGAAACGACTTCATGTCTAGACGTCACAACTGACACAGTCAAAATTTGAGTGTTTATCAAGTGCTAGAAACAGTTAACCTTCATAACAACATTGAGACACTGTTATCCTTATTTAATAAGTGAAATAACTAAGACTTAGAGAGGGTGAAGAAGCCATCCAATGTAAATCAGTAGGCTGTGATC
Source organism: Equus asinus (assembly GCF_041296235.1). Classification (NCBI taxonomy): domain Eukaryota; kingdom Metazoa; phylum Chordata; class Mammalia; order Perissodactyla; family Equidae; genus Equus; species Equus asinus. The sequence continues at coordinate 20,392,119 of NC_091806.1, forward strand.
CTCGACGTTCATTGAAATAAAGAGCAAAGATAATTCTATAAAATGTATTTAACTTATGAAACTCTTTACTGTTTACTGAAGATAATTGGGTTAAATGGTGTCTGGGAGTGAGATAGCTACTAGCTCAGTAATTGGCACAAAGCAGACTACAACATAAGTAGGTAGCAATATCAATTATTTCAATTCTTATTGAATAGTTTTAGAAGAGTACAAATTGACTGTACAAATTGATGACATTTGACTATAACTATTAATATCACCATATTCTTCCTATGAGGCTGTATCTATGTCATCCAAAGCAGTGACTTACCAAAAAGAATGAGAACGTGTTTGTCTATCACTTATCTTTTAACCACCCAGCATGAATTTTTACTTCTTTACCAAAGTGACTGTAAGCTATTTATCACACACACACATATCTCCCCCCACACACACCAGAATTAATTTTGGCATTAGACAGAGACAGTGTTTGTCACACATGATTACAGTCTTAACATGAATGTCAAATCTAATATTCTGACATACAGAAATAGATTTACTTACAAGTGTTGTCATTCACTGATACTCTCTCTTTCAAACTCATTTTTTCTACCTTTTTGCTCAGCACCGACCTTCTGCCACAAAAGAGATCTCTGTTTGTCCACTGCTAGCCATCCCCTTCTCGTGCCTCTGGATTTGGTTTTCCTAAAGTTATCCTTCAACCTGTAATAGTCTACACTTAAGGAGTAAATGATATTTCTTCCCTTAGAATCCCAGAAGGTATCACTTTAGTACCTTCTAAAGAAAGATTGGTGAGCATAATCTGAGTAGGCTCTAGGAGAGGCTTAGCTGCCAAGAGGGCAGGAAATGTGAAGATACTTATCAGTGATGCATGTAGTAATATAGAAACTAGGATGGCTATATAGCTAGGACTCTAACTAGCCTCCTTTTTTCAGCCCCTAGGCTGAAAAATAAAGATATATTAACAGGCAGTATCACCATAGATCAGATAAGGCAAGAAAGAAAATTTTTGTCTGTGTGAGCCAAACAGAGAGAATCTAGTTTAAAAACTTCAGCGTCTTCTCTCTCACAAACATAGTTGCTTTGGTCTCTGGCTTGCAGTTGCAGTGATATCATCTAAATATTCTGGAGAACTAATGGAGAAGTTATCAAGTAAGAGATGATTGCAGTATTATCACAACCAGATATCCACGTGTTCCTTTTATGAAAACCACTCCCTTATTTCTCAGAATCCATTATTCATTCACTCATCCATTGATTCATTTTCTTACTGTCCAAACTTTCATTGACTCACATGCTAGTTCAATAACCATTTATTAAGCCCCTAATATGTGTAAGGGGTTGCAATGGTTTCTACAAGAAGAAATGCAGAGACATCGACCTGCTCTCAAAGAGCTCCTGGTCTATGATAAGTACAGCGAACATTCTAATGAAAAAAAAGAAAACATTGAAAGTGTCAGAAATGATTTCACTCATATGTGGAATATAAAAAGACTTGAAGACAAAGAGAACAATTTAGTGGTCACCAGGGGGAAGGAGGCAGAGGATGGGCACATGGGGTGAAGGGGCACACTTATATGGTGTCTGACAAATATTAATGTACAACTGGAATATCTCAATGTTGTAAACTATTATGACAATAAAAAAAGTGTCAGAGACATTCACTTGAGGGCTCTAGAGAGGCCATATAACCAAATGCAGATGCCTAGGATGCTGTAGCACTGTATCACGTCCTTGTGACTAGCTTGCTGAGTTAGGCACTTCAACATTTTGCACTGAAGATTAAGTGAACACTTAAAGTAGGGAATAGAATTCCAAATGCCTGATCTTGAAAGAACCACCTGAGTTTCCCATCACCTCAGAAAGCAAAGGACTGCTACTTCTTGTGCAAAAGGATTAAGAATTTGGAAGTGATAAGACTCCAAGGATTTCCTATATTTTATCAAGAAAGATCATCTAAATTTTTGGAGAGAGAGAAGTCCTTAGGTTTAATTGCTTTCAAATGTGATACCAGAAGCCGCACCTTCCACCAATAACCATGGTGTTTTCATTAACCTCGCTCATGCAATAACATGTCGAACAAACAACAGTACCTCTCCCAGAAATGCTCAGCTCCATTAGGAACCAAATTACTTGAGTCAAGGAAGAAAAGGTCTACTAACAGTCTATTGGTACCAGAGCTATAAGTCACTTTAGTGCATTTAAATAAGGCTTCCATTTTTGCCTTCAGGCTTTTTTTTTTTTTGAGGAAGATTGGGCCTGAGCTAACATCTGTTGCCAATTTTCCTCTTTTTTTTTCTCCCCAAAGCCCCCCAGTACCTAGTTGCATATCCTAGTTGTAGGTTCTTCTAGTTCCTCTCTATGGGGCACCACCTCAGCAAGGCTTGATGAGCAGTGCCAGGTCTGAACCCAGGACCTGAACGGGCAAACCCCAGGCCACCAGAGTGGAGTGCATGAACCTAACTACTCAGCCACCTGGCTGGCCCCTGCTTTCAGGAATTAAAGGACACGTCTTGAAAATCTTTCACCTTGATAGAAATATACTGATTTACTGTATTTTTAAATGTTATACATTTTTTGGAAAAATATAGGCACAATTATGTAAAAGCATGAGTGAGAAAATACAGAAAGTAAGGCAAAACAGTATTATTTTATAGGTTTATTGTAATGCTGAAATTAATATATTTCTCTTTTTTTACTTTTCTGTATTTTATATTTTTCTTTGATGATTATATCTTTTTCTAATTTTAGAAAAGATACATTTAAAGAAATTTTAATACCGTTGTGAATGTTACAGTAGCTTTTTCTCACCTCTATTTCCATTTCTGTGGTGTCAGAAATATTAAAATTCTGAGATAATTGAGGACTAAGGAAAGTAAGCCTACTGTCATCTTAAAAGGTGTGAATGGGAGGGGCTGGTCCAAGATGGCGCCGTGAGTAGTCCTCTTTGTCTCTCGCCCTTCGAGTCTACAATTATTTGGACACTTATCGCTTGACAAAGGATATCCAGACAACATCTCAGGACGTCTGAGACACCCACGCGACTATACATCGGAAGGCGAATGGACTTTCCTCCGGGAGGATGTGGAAATAGGTGAAAACTCTCCGACCCCGACGGGCAGCCTAGTACCCGCAAGCGGCTTTCTTCCAACAGACGCCCCCAGAGGATCCACACACATCTAGGCCAGGAGCGAGAACACAACAGAGGAGCGACGGTGGAAACAGGTGACCAGAACCCTACCTAAACCCCCCGCAATTACTCCTAAACGCAGAGGGAAACTTTGGAGTTGCACACCTGAGCCCGCGGGGAGAGTCTCTCCCCGCCATTGGCGGGGAGATCCAGCCTGGTGCTCGGGGCGCCCGGAGGGTCCCAGAGAGAGACACGGAGGGCACGGAGATCTCCCAGCTGCCGTTGCCCGCCCCGCGGGACTAGGGATTGCCAGAGATCTCGGAGAGGACCGGGGCGGGGGGAATTTTCAAAGGCCGGTCCTGCGACCCGGAGGGGAAGCGCCGGAGCTCCGCCCGGGCAGCAGACAAAACTCTCTGTCTGCCGTTAGCAGAGGGGCCACGCCGAGCAGTCACGGCTCCGGGAGAGGCCCGGAGAGAATCCCAGAGAGCGGGGCGACCCCCAGCTGCCGTTGCCCGCCCCGTGGGGCTAGGGATTGCCGGAGATCTCGGAGAGGACCGGGGCGGGGGGAAGTTTCAAAGGCCGGTTCTGTGACCTGGAGGGGAAGCGCCGGAGCTCCGCCCGGGCAGCAGACAAAACTCTCTGTCTGCCGTTAGCAGAGGGGCCACGCTGAACATTCACGGCTCCGGGAGAGGCCCGGAGAGAATCCCAGAGAGCGGGGCGACGCCCAGCTGCCGTTGCCCGCCCCGTGGGGCTAGGGATTGCCGGAGATCTCGGAGAGGACCAGGGCGGGGGGAAGTTTCAAAGGCTGGTTCTGCGACCCGGAGGGGAAGCGCCGGAGCTCCGCCCGGGCAGCAGACAAAACTCTCTGTCTGCCGTTAGCAGAGGGGCCACGCTGAACATTCACAGCTCCGGAAGAGGCCCGGAGAGAATCCCAGAGAGCGGGGCGACCCCCAGCTGCCGTTGCCCGCCCCGTGGGGCTAGGGATTGCCGGAGATCTCGGAGAGGACCGGGGCGGGGGGAAGTTTCAAAGGCCGGTCCTGCGACCCGGAGGGGAAGCGCCGGAGCTCCGCCCGGGCAGCAGACAAAACTCTCTGTCTGCCGTTAGCAGAGGGGCCACGCTGAGCAGTCACGACTCCGGGAGAGGCCCGGAGAGAATCCCAGAGAGCGGGGCGACCCCCAGCTGCCGTTGCCCGCCCCGTGGGGCTAGGGATTGCCGGAGATCTCGGAGAGGACCGGGGCGGGGGGAAGTTTCAAAGGCCGGTCCTGCGACCCGGAGGGGAAGCGCCGGAGCTCAGCCCGGGCAGCAGACAAAACTCTCTGTCTGCCATTAGCAGAGGGGCCACGCCCAGCATTCAGGGCTTCCGGCAGAGGCCGGGAGAGAAGCCCTGAGGGCGGGGCGACCCCCAGCTGCCGTTGCCCGCCCCGTGAGGCTAGGGATTGCCGGAGATCTCAGAGAGGACTGGGGCTGGAGAGAGTTCCAGAGACCCAGCTTAGTAGCCTAGTGGGAAACCCTACAGGCTCACAGCAGCCTTAAGGAAAGCCTCTGCACAGCACCAGTAGAAGGCACCCAGCCGCCAGCCACAAGGCTGGAAGACCCCAGGGCAAAAGCAGCATAGCTAGGTGTACTAACCACAGACTGTAGAAGATGCCAATAGCTCTCCTGCGACCCATAGAGGACAAGTGAGTTTTGGTGGATGCAGAGAGCAACGGAGCAACAAATATAAGTGATCCCACCCCTGGCCGCTGGAAAAGCCCATAACACCGTTGCAGGCCCCAAGGAGAGAGCACATCTAGGTGGGCTGCAACAGTAGGCACCTGCAGCCTGAAGCCCCCCTGTGACGGCCCCCACGGCAGAGGAGGGAATACAAAGGGCCACTGTGGCTACGAAGAGGGGCCCAGGCCCAGTTAGCAACTACGGACAGGGTTCCTGGTAGGTGAAGTATAAACAGCGGCTCCCCCCACCACAGCAGCTGAAACAAGTGAAAGGAGCAACTAAACTCTATCTCCATGCGGAGGCACAAATCAACAACATCAAGCAATATGAAAAAATACATTAAATCTCCAGAACAGAAAGAAGGTAACAAATACACAGAAAACAATCCCAAAGAAAATGAGATATATAACCTAAATGATGACGACTTCAAAACAGCCATCATTAAGATTCTCAATGAGTTAAGAGAGAACTCTGACCGACAACTCAACGAGTTCAGGAGCTATGTCACAAAAGAGTTTGATACGATAAAGAAGAACCAAACAGAAATATTGGAAATGAAGAACACAATAGAGGAGATTAAGAAAAATCTAGATGCTCTGAACAGTAGGGCCGATAATATGGAGGAAAGAATTAGCAATTTGGAAGATGGCAATATAGAATTGTTGCAGGCAGAGGAGGAGAGAGAAGCAAGACTTAAAAGAAATGAAGAAACTCTCCGAGAATTATCAGACACAATTAGGAGATGCAACGTAAGGATTATAGGTATACCAGAGGGAGAAGAGAAGGAGAAAGGGGCAGAAAACCTATTCAAAGAAATAATGGCTGAGAACTTCCCAAATCTGGTGAGGGAGATGGATCTGCAGGTGACAGAAGCCAATAGATCTCCAAACTTTATCAATGCAAGAAGACCAACTCCACGACATATAGTAGTGAAGCTAGCAAAAGTCAACGACAAGGAGAAAATATTAAGGACAGCCAGGCAAAAGAAACTAACCTACAAAGGAACCCCCATCAGGCTATCAGCAGATTTCTCGGCAGAAACTTTACAGGCTAGAAGAGAGTGGAATGATATATTCAAAAATCTGAAGGACAAAAATCTACAGCCGAGAATTCTCTACCCAGCAAAAATATCCTTCAAATACGATGGAGAAATAAAAACTTTTCCAGATAAACAAAAATTAAGGGAGTTTATTGCCACAAAACCTCCTCTTCAGGAAATCCTCAGGAAAACCCTCACTCCTGAAAAATCCAAAAAAGGAAAGGGGCTACAAAACCAAGAGCAGAGGAGATAAGTAGAAGGACAACAACAGAGAGTAGCAGCTCCACATCAGAACAGATTAAACCATGGGACGAGAAACAAAGGAAACTGAAGAAAACCGGAAAACAAGACACAAAATGGGAGTGGAAGGCCCCCACGTCTCAATAATCACTCTAAATGTAAATGGATTGAACTCCCCAATCAAAAGACACAGAGTGGCAGGATGGATCAAAGAACAAGATCCAACAATATGCTGCCTCCAGGAAACACACCTCAGCCCCAAAGACAAACACAGACTCAGAGTGAAGGGATGGAGAACAATACTCCAAGCTAATAACGAACAAAAGAAAGCAGGTGTCGCTATACTAATATCAGACAAGGTAGATTTCAAAGCAAAACAGATAAAGAAAGATAAAGAGGGACAGTATATAATGATAAAAGGGACTCTCCACCAAGAAGACATAACACTTATAAATATATACGCACCCAACACAGGAGCACCAAAATTTGTAAAGCAACTCTTAATAGAACTAAAAGAAGACATCAACAACAATACAATAATAGTAGGGGACCTCAACACACCATTAACACCAATGGACAGAACATCCAGACAGAAAATCAACAGGGAAATAATAGAATTAAATGAAAAATTAGACCAGATGGACTTAATAGATATATATAGAACACTTCATCCAAAAACAGCAGGTTACACATTCTTCTCAAGTGCACATGGAACATTCTCAAGGATTGACCATATTTTGGGAACCAAAGCAAACATCAATAAATACAAGAGAGTTGAAATAATATCAAGCATCTTTTCTGATCATAATGCTATTAAACTAGAAATCAACTACAAGAAAAAAGCAGAGAAAGGTGCAAAAATGTGGAGACTAAACAACACGCTTCTCAACAAACAATGGATCATTGAAGAAATTAAAGAAGAAATCAAATTTTATCTGGAGACTAATGAAAATGAGAACACGACATACCAAATCATTTGGGATGCAGCAAAAGCAGTCCTAAGAGGGAAATTCATCGCAATACAGGCTCACCTCACTAAACAAGAAAAAGCTCACATAAGCAACCTCAAACGACACCTAACAGAACTAGAAAAAGAAGAACAAACAAAGCCCAGAGTCAGTAGAAGGAGGGAAATAATAAAAATAAGAGCAGAAATAAACGATATTGAAACAAAAAAGACAATAGAAAGGATCAATGAAACAAAGAGTTGGTTCTTCGAAAGAATTAACAAAATTGACAAACCCCTAGCCAGACTCACCAAGAAAAAAAGAGAGAAATCGCAAATTAATAAAATCAGGAATGACAGAGGAGAAATCACAACAGATACCAATGAAATACAAGAGATCATAAGAGAATACTATGAAAAACTATATGCCAACAAATTGAACAACCTGGAAGAAATGGACAAATTCCTAGACTCCTACAATCTCCCCAAACTGAATCAGGAAGAAATGGAGAATCTGAATAGACCTATCACAAGTAAGGAAATAGAAACGGTAATCAAAAACCTCCCCAAAAACAAGAGTCCAGGACCAGACGGCTTCTCTGGAGAATTCTACCAAACATTCAAAGAAGACTTAATACCCATTCTCCTCAAACTGTTCCAGAAAATTGAGAAAGATGGAGAACTCCCTAACACATTCTATGAAGCCAACATCACTCTGATCCCCAAACCTGACAAGGACAACACAAAGAAGGAGAACTACAGGCCGATATCACTGATGAACATAGATGCAAAAATCCTCAACAAAATTTTGGCAAACCGATTACAGCAATACATCAAAAAGATTATACACCATGATCAAGTGGGATTTATACCAGGGACACAGGGATGGTTCAACATCCGCAAGTCAATCAATGTGATACACTACATCAACAAAATGAAAAACAAAAACCACATGATCATCTCAATAGATGCAGAGAAAGCATTCGACAAGATCCAACACCCATTTATGATAAAGACCCTCAGTAAAATGGGTATAGAAGGAAAGTACCTCAACATAATAAAGGCCATATATGATAGACCCACAGCAAACATCATACTCAACGGACAAAAGCTGAAAGCCATCCCTCTGAGGACAGGAACAAGACAAGGGTGCCCACTTTCACCACTCCTATTCAACATAGTACTGGAGGTGCTGGCCAGAGCAATTCGGCAGGAAAAAGAAATAAAAGGAATCCAAATAGGTAACGAAGAAGTAAAACTCTCGTTGTTTGCAGACGACATGATCTTATACATAGAAAACCCCAAAGAATCCACAGAAAAACTATTAGAAATAATCAACAACTACAGCAAAGTAGCAGGGTATAAAATTAACGTGCATAAATCAGTAGCATTTCTATACACTAACAATAAACTAACAGAAAAAGAACTCAAGAACTCTATCCCATTCACAATCGAAACGAAAAGAATAAAATACCTTGGGATAAACTTAACCAAGGAAGTGAAGGATCTATACAATGAAAACTACAAGACTTTCTTGAAAGAAATTGACGATGACATAAAGAGATGGAAAGACATTCCTTGCACATGGATTGGAAGAATAAACATAGTTAAAATGTCCATACTACCTAAAGCAATATACAGATTCAATGCTATCCCAATCAGAATCCCAAGAACATTCTTCACAGAAATTGAACAAACAATCCTAAAATTCATATGGGGCAACAAAAGACCGCGAATTGCTAAAGCAATCCTGAGCAAGAAAAACAAAGCCGGCGGAATCACAATCCCCGATTTCAAAACATACTACAAAGCTACAGTGATCAAAACAGCATGGTACTGGTACAAAAACAGGTCCACAGATCAATGGAACAGAATTGAAAGCCCAGAGATAAAACCACACATCTATGGACAGCTAATCTTCGACAAAGGAGCAGAGGGCCTACAATGGAGAAAAGAAAGTCTCTTCAACAAATGGTGCTGGGAAAACTGGTCAGCCACATGCAAAAGATTGAAAATCGACCATTCTTTTTCACCACACACCAAAATAAACTCAAAATGGATCAAAGACCTAAAGATTAGGCCTGAGACAATAAGTCTTTTGGAAGAGAATATAGGCAGTACACTCTTTGACATCAGTTTCAAAAGAATCTTTTCGGACACTGTAACTCCTCAGTTGAGGGAAACAATAGAAAGAATAAACAAATGGGACTTCATCAGACTAAAGAGCTTCTTCAAGGCAAGGGAAAACAGAATTGAAACAAAAAAACAGCTCACTAATTGGGAAAAAATATTTACAAGCCACTTATCCGACAAAGGGTTAATCTCCATAATATACAAAGAACTCACACGGCTTAACAACAAAAAAACAAACAACCCGATCAAAAAATGGGCAGAGGACATGAACAGACATTTCTCAAAAGAAGACATGAATATGGCCAATAGACACATGAAAAGATGTTCATCATCGCTAATCATCAGGGAAATGCAAATCAAAACTACACTAAGATATCACCTTACCCCCGTTAGATTGGCAAAAACATCCAAAACCAAGAACGACAAATGTTGGAGAGGTTGTGGAGAAAGAGGAACCCTCATACACTGTTGGTGGGAATGCAAACTGGTACGGCCACTATGGAAAACAGTATGGAGATTTCTCAAAAAGTTAAAAATAGAAATACCCTATGACCCAGCCATCCCATTACTGGGTATCTATCCTAAGAACCTGATATCAGATATCTCAAGAGTCCGTTGCACCCCTATGTTCATCGCAGCATTATTTACAATAGCCAAGACGTGGAACCAGCCTACATGCCCAGAAACTGATGATTGGATAAAGAAGATGTGGTATATATACACAATGGAATACTACTCAGCCATAAAAAAAGACGAAATTGGCCCATTCACTACAACGTGGATGGACCTCGAGGGCATTATGTTAAGCGAAATAAGTCAGTCAGAGAAAGACGAACTCTGTATGACTCCACTCATAGGTGGAAATTAGTATATTGAGAAGGAGATCTGATCGGTGGTTACCAGGGAAAAGGGGGGGTGGGGGGAGGGTACGGAGGGGGAAGTGGTGTACCCACAATATGACTAACAAAAATGTACAACTGAAATCTCAAAAGGTTGTAATCTATCATAACATTAATAAAAAAATAAATAAATAAAAAAAATAAAAAAAAAAAAAAAAAAAAAAAAAAAAAAAGGTGTGAATGGGGCCAGCCCGGTAGTGCAGTGGTTAAGTTCACACATTCTACTTTGGTGGCCCCAGGGTTCGCAGTTCAGATCCCAGGTGCAGATCTGGGTGCCACTTGTCAAGCCATGCTGTGGCAGGCTTCCCACATATAAAGTAGAGGAAGATGGGCACGGATATTAGCACAGGGCCAATCTTCCTCAGCAAAACAGAGGAGGATTGGCAGCAGATGTTAGCTCAGGGCTAATCTTCCTCAAAAGTATATACATATGTATATATTTATAAAAAGATATGAATTACTTTGTAAATTATAGAGTTCTGCATGAAGGTTAGCCATTATTATTATAAGTAATGATTAAAAACTAATATGGACTGTTTCATATATGCTGGCATTGTGCAAATAAGTTTACATAAATTATATCATTTAATATTTTTTAAAAAGGGTTATATGTGGTTGCTGTTTCCTCCTATTTTCCTAGATATGAAAATTGAGATAAGGAAAGGTTAAGCCTTGGACGCCAGGACATACAGTTAGTGAGGAGCAGACCTGAAGATGTAACTCAAGTCTGTCTGGCCTCAAGTCTTGATCTTTTTTTCTTTGTTTTAAAGATTGGCACATGAGCTAACAACTGTTGCCAAACTTCCTTTTTTTTTCCTTCTTATTCTCCCCAAACCCCCCCACAGTACATAGTTGCATATTCTACTTGTGAGTGCCTCTGGTTGTGTCATGTGGGATGCCTCAAGGCCTGATGAGCAGTGCCATGTCCACACCCAGGATCCAAACTGACAAAACCGTGGGCTGCCATTGAAGAGGAGAGCACGAACTTAACCACTTGGCAATGAGGCTGGCCCCTAGTCTTGATCTTGACCTTAGCCTCACATTACCTCCCATGTAAAAACTTACTGAAGTAGTTAGCATGATCCTTCTTTAAAATCCATCTTTCAACAGAGGCTTTAAAAAGACTGTTTCTCATCCTAACTCATGGAGGCATAAAAAATGGATTCAAAAAACACTTGGGAATTTGAAATATGTCCACTTCTTCCTCTGAGAATCTCGTATCTCCCCTCTCAAGAGAATTTAGATTATTATTACTTATTTATTTACTTTGTTAAGTCAGTTAACAACATATTACGATGCCTATTCATTTCTAAACTGCCATAAATTTGCTGTTAAAAGGAAGTATCATATATTGAGCACATGTTATTTTCAATCCTCTTTCATATTTAATCTCAATAACCCTGTGAGATGAATACTTTTTTCCCAATTCATAGTTACAAAAGCTAAGGCTTGGAATGGTTTATTTCGCTTGTCCAGGATGGTGTAACTAGCAAGTGGTAGAACTAAAAACCAGTTTCTGCTCTTTCATTCCACAGTGTTCTCTGCCTGATTTAAGAACCCTCCAAAATCAGAAGTTTCTGGAAAGTGTTGAACCATGTTTCACTTTAAGCAGAATAATCATCTTGGATTTCAAATTATATTCTAATGATAATATTCTGAGAATTCAAGTAAATGGAGGTGATAATTTGATCGATAAATAAATAAACAAATTAAAAAACCTTAGGCATCAAGAATTGAACGGATTACTGGAGAGTATCTAATTCATTCCATTTACTTCATATCAAGAAACTGAAACCCAGGAAAGAAAAGAATCATTCCCAAAGTTGCACATTCAGATGGTGACAGATTAAGGCTAAGAATTTAGGTTTCCTAAATCCTAACCTGTTTATCTTTTGCCTAGCCGGAATAACTGGAATTCTCACTTGTTACACAGTAATTCAAATAAAAGATATTGCTTTGTTTGCCTAATTGATCTATATAATTACTTCAATGAACCTCATTGTTCTCCAAGTGAGACCTGCCTTGGGAAATGATGATGCTGAGAGATCATAACCAAATACAGCCTTTGACTCTCTACTCAGGATTTTCTCATATAATGGTAAATCACAAAACATAAAGATTAATAATACAGAATTGTTTTAAGCTTCCATTTTCTGCACAGATTTAGCCCATCTCCATGTTAGTGCCAAACCAAACAAATAAATTAAATGGAAACATGATAAGACTCGTTCTCTGCATCTGTCAAATCTTTTTGGTAGCCCAAGGATGTGGTGCCACATTTTGCTTACTATTTTGGAAAGGAAGATTAGTTCCAAATACTTCTACACAGTCCTTCATGTCATGATAACTGTACTCCAGTGATCAAGGGCCCACCATGGAAACTTATGCCTCTTGTGGAATACATTTAGTCTAATATATAGGCAGAACTCGCCCACTGTGATCTCTTGGGGCCAACATTATTTCACCTTCAATCAACCTTCTGACTAGTGGACCATAGTGGCATTCTAACACTCAGAAATAAACAATAGCTTAGAACCTATTTCCGGTAATCTCCAGAAGGATTTGAGTACTTCTCTTTACTCAGAGCAGTTACCCTGGTAAATGGTCTCAGATTCCTCAGAGAAAGGTTAAGATCAAGATTTACACCACATATTTGTGGTGATATCACAGAGTTCTTATTCTATGATACCTGATGACTCCCTCATTCAACAAGCTCTTGATTTGGAAATTATTCACATCTAGTGATTGGATGAAAAGCCCTGCTTTTCCTGAATTGAAACCTGGTGATTCAATTCAGCGCTCTGCTCACCAAGACCAGATTTAATTTTTATCATCATCATCATCATAATCATCAATCATAATCATAATGATCATCATCATCACATTAGTCGGCTTGGGTTGCCATGACAAAATACTGGGTAGTTAAAATAATAGACATTTATTCTCTCACAGTTACTGAAGCTAGAAGTTTAAGATCAAGGTGACAGCAAGGTTGGTGTCTGGTGAGGCCTCTCTTCCTAGCTTATAGATGGCCACCTTTTCACTCTGTCCTCACATGGCCTTTTCTCTGTGCACACAAGAGAGAGAACACTGGTGTCCCTTCCTCTTCTAAGGACAACAGTTCTAGTGAATTAGGGCCCCACCCTTATGATATCAAAGAGTACCAGCTATTCCAGTCCCCATTGTTCAAGGCTTTCAAGCCTAGTACCAGATATACATGAGTGAAGAATCTTTTCAGATGACTTCAGCCTCAGACAATTTTTTACTATAACTCCACGAGATGATGAGTCAGAAGTACCCAGCTGAACTGATCAAATTTCTGACCCACTAAAAACATCTGAAATAATAAAATGAATGTTGGTGTTTTAAGTCACTAAATTTTGGAGTGATTTTTTATGCTGCAGTAGTCTCTGAAACACTGCAATAATTTAGACACTGTAGTATTGGATCATGGATAGATACACTTATTGACCAAAGTAGAAAGCTAAGAAATAGAATCATAGAAATACAGATTTTTATATATGAAAGTAGTGGTATGACAGGGTACTGGGAAACAGAATGATTATTCAATAAATGTGCTAAGAAAATTATTTATCCCTATAATAAGAAATGAAAACGTATTTCTACCTCACACCACACCTGAAAATTTATATCCTACATGAGTTGAAAATATAAAAGTGAAAAGAAAAACTTTAAAAATGTTAAAGGGAATTATCTTTATAAACTCAAGGCATAGAAAGACTTTGAGAAGTACATGCAGAGATCTTTCATCCCGAGTCCAGCTCCTCATTTCTGCATCATAGCTTAGGTGGTGAATCCGTGTTCACTCCAGTATCCAGATGTCAGCTCCTCCAATTCTGATAATTTTGAAGTATTTAATTCACTGTTTTGTATTTCTTTCTGATTAATGTATCTAGAGTACTTTTTATTTCCTTCACTGAAAAGTAAATAGAACTTCATGGCTGACATTTACTCAACATGCGTTAAATAAGTGAGGCATTAACATTGCTAGGCACACCAAATGAATCCAATTATAAAATGAGAAAATGGTGAAGGCGTATTTTATGCCTTAGAAACTATGTTGTGTATTGACTTCTAACAAGGAGCATGTAATGCCAGAGCCTTAAAAATATGATATTTTAAATACAGTATTTGATCACCAGAACTACTATAGAGCAGTTATAAACAGAGAAATCATCTTTGACTTCTCACTTAGGTCAAGAATGCATAGTTACAAAAAATCAGAAAGGCTTTTATTATGTAAAACAAAATAATATGTTCCCCAAATGTTATACGTATATTGCATGCAAAAAAAAAAATGTGTATCCAGAGTTTAATTAAATGTAGGCAGATTCCGGGGCTTTACTGTGATATAATTGACTTAAATATGTATTTTAGCTATTGGAGGAGACCAGTTGATCTACCTGAACGAAACTTAAGTTCTTCCCAGGTATTTTCTGAGCCTGGTCCTTCCCCTGGGCAAACATCGCGACTTTGTAATTTCTCTAGTATATGCAGTTGCTTTTGAATGTCCTATTCTTTGATATCTGGCTCCTAAAAGGGGAAAATAAAAATGGAGAGAAAAAGGTGTCACCCCCTTTAAACATCCTGGAATTCACTTCAACCAGAGAGAGAGGCACTTGTAACAATGGGATGAGGGGCAGCAACAATGGCCACCACCTCTTTGCCTGAACTAATAATAATAATAACAATACTGATAATACTAATAGTTTGTCTGATCAGAAATAGTAATCAGGGATCAGAGCACAGATTCTGATACTTGGAGGGTGGGGTCATTTTAGCCCACTCTGGCTCCCAAAAGCTGTGTGCAAGCTGCTCCAGGAACACAGGCACAGCTGCCTGCCACAGGGCTGAGGAGGGTGGGGATGAGGAGCTGTACTGTGCCAAAAGCTGAAGTCGACTGACATTAACTGCAATTTACCATCCAAGCTTTGCCCTGGAAGTTGTAAGCCTTCAATAGACTCCAGAGTTCTAGAATGTGTTATATCAGACAGATTCTGCCAGTGAAATTATCGTCCAGGTGGGGAGGCGGATTTCTGGTGCATCCTACTCCACCATTTTCCCAGAATCCTCTGACATGGGTTGCTTTTCGGAATGAAGAAAAGGTTCTGGAACTACACAGTAGTAACACACTAAACACCTTTTATAAACACATTAGGAACCACTGAAGTTTTTGCTGTAAAATGTTGAATTTTATGATATGTGAATGATACCTCAATAAATAAAATGCTTGCTTGTATATAGCTCCATTCCCTTCCTCACTCCTTTGTACTGTTATTGTCATACAAATTTTATCTTCCTATGTTTTCAAGGGCATTCACATAGATTTTGACTTGTTATTTATGCTGTTGTCTTTTAAATCAGACAATAAAAGAACTAAAAGCAAATGTATGAATATTTATATTGTCTTTTATGTTTTCCTATGTTATTTTTTTACCAACACTCTTTGTTTCTTCAAGTGGATTCAAGATACTATCTAGAGAGCTTTCATTTCAGCTTGAAGCACTGCCTTTAGTATCTGTTATAGGGCAAGTTTATCTGGGAATATTTTTGTTCATTTTTGAACGATAGTTTTGCATGATATATAATTCCGGATTTACAGTGTTTTTTCATCACACTGAATATGTTATCCCAGTGTCTTCACAGACCCATGGTTTTCAGTGAGATACTTACTGTGAATCTTACTGAGGAGACCTTGTATTGCTTGCTTCTTGCTATTTTCCAGATTCTCTTTTTTTCTTGGCCCTTCACAGTTTGATTATGAGGTATCTTGGTGTGCACGTCTTTAAGTTCATCCCAGTTAGCCTTTATTGAGATTCTGCAAAGTGTAGATGTTTTGCATCAAATTTTGAAAGTTTCGTTATTATTTTTTCAAATATTCTTTTATGCATAGCTCTGTCTCCTCTTATTTTTGGACAATCATATATGTATGTTGGTATGCTTGGCGTTGTCCCACAGGTCTCTGAGAGACTGTTCATTTTTCTGCATTCTTTTTTTCTTTCTGTCCCTCAGACTGGATAATCTCAATGACCTGTCTTCAACTTCATTGATTGTTTTTTTCTACTTCCTCAAATCTACTATTGAGCTACTTTAGTATATTTTTCATTTCAATTATTATGCTTTCAACTCTAGAATTTCTTTTTGTTCTTTTTTAAAATTTCCATCCATTTATTGATATAAATCATTTAGTTGTTGAGGCATTGTTCTATAGCTTTCGTTTAGATCTTTAGACATGGTTTCTTTTAGTTCTTTGAATATTTTAAAATCATTAATTTAAAGTCTTTGTCTAGTAAGTCCACCATCTAGGCTACCTTAGGGACATTATGTATTGACAGTGTTTCTCTTCCTTTGTATAAGACATACATTCCTGTTTCTTTGTATGTCTTAATTTTTTTTTAGTGAAAACTGGAAATTTAAATGATATAATGTGGCAAATCTGGAAATCATATTTACCCCACCAGTACCACTCAGGATTTCTTGTAGTTCATCATATTTGTTATTGTTGCAACTTGTTCTTTCATTGGTTTTACTGCTAAAACTAATTTTAACAGCCACATTCTTCATCATGAGTGACCCCCGAAGTTTTTCCTCAATTAGTTTAGTGGTCAGCTAATATTGGATGGAAATTTCCTTAAATGTGTTAAAGTGATCAGTTTCCCAGCCTTTGTGAGGGGTTATGTGTGTGCATTGGGGCACGGATTCAATGGTCCAGCAAGAAGTTTACAACTATACTTTACCCTTCTCCTCCCTTGTGCAGAGCCTCAGGGTTAGTTGGCATTAAATAGTAGACCTTTCTTAGGTAATTCCTGAAAATTCATCCAGACTTGGGCATGCACATGGCCTTCTAGATTCCCAGGGATATATCTCAGCTTTTCAAATTCCCCTATGCATATCTCATTCCACAGATTTTTCCGTTAAGTTTTTTGGGCAGTTTCATGTTTTTCCCACTTATTATTGTCACCTCAAAGAGCTAGGAAGTTAAATGTTGTTCACTGAATTTTTATTAAGTAAATGTCTCAGAGAAAATGTCCTCACAGAGTGAGCTCTGAGACAGAGTAGATAAAGACAAGCCCTGCAGATGGGAGATATAGGATGCTTAAAGATGAATAAAATAATTCTCTGAGAGTGAAGTCTGAAGGAGCTCTAAACCTGTTCAGCCCCCTCCAATGTGTGTCAGACTGCTGGTTTTCATGAGCATCATGATTGCAAGACACTATGTTCTTGGGGAGAGGGTTATTTAATAGGGAAAGTTATACTGCTGCAAAATTCACTGTTATCAGGATTCAGCTATTTTTTTTCCTTAAATAACCTCTGGATTGTTGAAAGCCTTTTATTAATTTTCAGATTTCCAAAAATTTTATCTTGATGATTTTTACCAGTACTTTCATTGTCTTTGTGAAGGAATGAATTTTCATAGGCCATTATTCCACCATTCTGGGAGTGACTCCCTTGACTTTTCCAATTTGGAAAACAGCATACAACATATTAGATATGTGCCTTTGTTTATAGAGTTGCCTAAAAAGTTGAAAATTTTGAGTTAGTTCAGAACAGGAGAAGAGTCTGCAGAAGGTACTCGTGTACTAAAAGTTACCCTGAGAAATGGGCCTTATAACCATGCAGATGAATCATGCTGGAAAGTTTTTACGAAATAAAGTGATATAATATGGGTGTCTGGTAAGCCTCCAAAGGAGACTCACAGTGCAGACAATTAGGATTTTTAATGACTCAGTACACTCTTCGTTTGTCAAAAATTCTCCTTGACAAAATAATTCAAGGCTTGCTAACAGGCTTTGATATAGACAAACTTCAACCGTGGGATTCCAAGAGAAAATGAGAACAAAATGTCCATTGTTAAGGAGATGTTATTTTATCCAACAAATTGTGAAAACACGTAAATAAAACTGCTTACTATTTTAAAATAGAAATTATATATATATATGTAGACATATATATAGATATGTAGAGATACATATATATCTATAAATCTATCTATCTATCTATCTCTATATATATATCTAGGCCCAAACAGGTGTAGAAGGCACAAGTAATTTGCTTGAGCATTGACTCAAATTCCAGTATTAGTTGGTCTGGCACATAAGGATCTTAAAAGCTGCCACTCCAACCTAATAACAAGTAAAAAGTTGAACAAAGTGAAAAATCAACAACTCGTCTAAGATCATTCTTCTATGGGTTTAGCATTGCTCTGATACCAAAACTAGACAATGATATTGTAAGAAAAAAACTACAGACTAGTGTCTCTCATGAACATAAATGTAAAAATCCTCAAGAAAATATTAGCAAATCAAAACCAACAATGTATAAAATCACTTATACATCTTGACCAAGTGGGATTTATCCCAGGTATGCAAGGCTGGTTCAACATTTTAAATCAATTAATGTACTCCATCACATCAACAGACTAAGGAAGAAAAATCACATGATCATATCAATAGATGAAGAAAAAGCATCTGACAAAATTCAGCACCCATTCGTGATAAAAATTCTTGTGAAAATAGGAATAGAGGAGAACTTCTTCAATCTGATAAAGAATATCTACAAAATACCCTGCAGCTAATATCATTTTTAATGTAAGAAACTCAAAGCTTACCTGCTAAGATCAGGAACAAGACAAGGATATCGCCTCCAACCACTGCTTTTCTAAATTGTACTGCAAATCATAGTCAATGCAATAAGACAAGAAAAGGAAATAAAAGATATACAGGTGAGAAGGAAGAAATAAAACTGTCTTTGTTCACAGACGGCATGAGCATCTATACAGAAAATCCAAAAGAACTGATTTTTAAAAACTTCTGGAACTAATAAGAGATTATAGCCAGGTTGGAGGATGCAAGCTTAATATACAAAAGTCAATCCTATATAGCAGCAATGAATAAATGGAATTTGAAATTAAAACACATTACTATATACATTAGCACCTCCCTCTAAAGTGAAATACTTAGGTATAAAGCTAACAAAATATATGCAAGATTTGTATGGGGAAAACTACAAAGCTCTAATGAAAGATATCAAGGAGGAACTCGATAAACAGAGAAATATTCCACGTTCATGAATGGGAAGTCTCAGTGTTGTCAAGATATCAGTTCTTCCCAACTTGATCAATAAATTTAATGCAATCCCAATCAATATTCCATCAAGTTCTTTTGTTGATATCACCCAAATGATTCTAAAGTTTATATGGAGAAGCAAAAAACTCAGAATAGTCAATTCAATATTGAAGGAAAACAAAGCTGGAGGACTAATACCACCGGACTTAAAAATTTACTATATAATTTATATATAATATAAGTTTTATATTATATACAAAATTTTCTGTAAATATACAGAAAAGAAGACAATATAGTCGTGACAAAAAAAATGTACTAAACAGATCCATGGAATGGAACAGAGAGCCCAGAAATAGACCCATATAAATATAGTTGTCTGATCTTCAACAAAGACACAAAGACAATACGATGGAGGAAAAATAGTCTTTTCAACAAATGGTATGGAACAACCAGACACACATATGCAAAAAATAAATCCATACAGACCTTACATTTTTCAGAAAAATTAACTCAAAATGGATCATGTATCTAAATGTAAAAGGCAAAACTATAAAACCCTTAAAAGAAAACATAAGAGAAAATCTAGATGATCTTGAGAATGGTGATGACTTAGTTACAACACCAAAGGTGGGATACATGAAAGAAAATATTGATAAACTAGACTTTATTAAAATTAAAATCTTGTACTTTGCAAAAGTCAATGCAAGAGATTGAAAATACGAGCTACCTACTGCAAGAAATATTTGCAAGATATAATAATAGACTGTTACCCAAAATATACAAAGAACTCTTAAAACTCAATAATAAGGAAACAAATAACCTTACCAAAAAAAGAGGAAAAGCCTTAGCAGAAAACTCACCAAAGAAGATATACAGATGGCAAGTTGAAAAGATGTTAAATATTGTGCATCATCAGGCAATTGCAAATTAAATTAACAATGAGTTACCACTACGCACCTATTAGAAGGGCCAAAATACAAAACACTGGTAACACCAAATGCTGGCAAGAATGTACAGCAAAAAGAACTCTTCATTCATTGCTGGTAGGAATTCAAAATGCTGAAGCCACTTTGGAAGACATTTTGGCAGTCTCCTACAAAACTAAACATACTCTTACCAAATTATCCTGAAATCATTTTCTTTAATATTTATCCAAAGAAGTTGAAAACTTTCATCCACAAAGAAGTTTTACATGGATGTTTATAGTAGCTTTATTCTTAATTGCCAAACCCCACAATTATTGCCAAAACAACCAAGCTATCCTTCAGTAGAAGAATGGACAAATAAACTGTGGCATATCCAGACAAGGTAACATTATTCAACACTAAAGAGAAATGACAAGACATGGAAGAAACTTACATGTATATTACTTAGTGAAAGAAGTCAATCCAAAAAGACTACATTCTGTATGATTCCAACTATATGACATTTTGGAAAAGGCAAAGCCACAGAGACAATAGAAAGATCAGTGTTTATTAGGGGTTAATCAGGAGGGAAGAATGAACAGGTAGAGTACAGAAGGTTTTTAGGGCAGTTAAACTAGTCTGTACAATAGTACGATGGTGGATTCCTGTCACTGTGCATTTTTTCAGACCTACAGAAAGTACAATATCAAGGGCGAATCCTAACGCAAACTATGTACTTTAGATAATGATGATGTTTCAGTGTAGATCCATTAAATGTAATAAGTATGCCACTGTGTTGTAGGATGTCAATAATGGAGGAGGTCACACTTATTTTGGGACAGGGATACAGGGAATTCTATATATTCTACTCAATTTTGCTGTGATATTAAAACTGCTTTAAAAAATAGTATTTTTAAAGATTAACACTTGATAATCTATTTTTAACGTTCCTAATTAACTTCTCCTTTTGCTTCATCATTTCTCTCTCATTCACACCTAGGGCATCATAAAAGGTCACCTAAGAGAGTTAGATTTTTTTTAAGGCAAAAAAAATCACTTAGATGTATGGTTTTACACAGTGCATTGACTTCAGGAAAAATATTATTATTGCATATAGTCCTACAAGGTGGTGATGAAAGGGAGTAGTGAAGGAAGTAGTCTCAGTAGGCATTTTTTCAGGAGGCATATCTGGTAACAAACTTTGCTAAGAGATAATCTGAGGCATAGACCTACCTCATTCATGGCTTGGCTACCTGGTCAAGAACTTAGAAAGAAAAAGATTAAAAGCAAGGGTATGGTAGATAATAAGGCAGTGCATGGACCTTTTAGAATGAACATGATATGAAAATCTATTTGTTCCATGTAAATGCCCACCAGACATCAAGGAGAAGACTCTTGATGAGCAAGTTGACAGGATGACCCATCTGTGAATGACAGTCAAGTTCTTTCCAAGCTCTCACAGCTTGCTAAATGGGTCAATGTAAAAATTGGATCTAATGGCAGTCTAATATCATGCATGGGCTTAATAATATGTATTTGTCCTCACCAATGCTTTTCTGGCAACCTCTGTAGCATAATGCTCAACATATCATTAATGAATACAGGCCATTGCAGAGAACTCGATAAAGCACCAGTCAGGTATCTGATGTTAGGTTTATTGTATCAGACCCAGTTAATCATGAAAGAGTCACTTATTTGTCTTCACAAGAATAGATACATTCTCGGGCCGGCCCAGTGGCACAGCGGTTAAGTTCGCAAGTTCCGCTTCGGCTGCCCAGGGTTCGCCGGTTGGGATCGCGGGCGCAGACATGGCACCGCTTGGCAGATCATGCTGTGGTAGGCCTCCCACATATAAAGTGAAGGAAGATGGGCACGGATGTTAGCTCAGGGCCAGCCTTCCTCAGCAAAAAAGAGGAGGATTGGCAGCAGATGTTAGCTCAGGGCTAATCTTCCCCACCTCCAAAAAAAGAATAGATACATTCTGTTTATAGTACTCCTGTACATGGACTCACAAAACTCTTTTTATTCATTCCCATTAAATCCTATTCAACATTGTCTCTAGCCAAGAATCCCACATCACAGCAAAGCTCATAGTCGTGAATGTCACCCACAGAAATTTGTTCTAAGTATCAGCCAAATACTTTCTCATTACTTTGAGTGACAGTAAACTTTCAAAGGTAGCTTGTTTTTCACTTTAGAAAATAAATAACTCTTTCTTTTAAAGTCCCATTTGAATACAAACTGAGAAAAATAAAGTTATAGGGTGAAATTAGTTTCTTTTTTTTATTTTTCCTTGTGATAGGACAAATATCTGGGCCTTTTATTCCTCCTCTAGAATTTCTCTATTAGATTAGTTCTAACCTCAAAGGACTATTAGTGCTCTAGTATAAACAAAGAAAAGCATGCCTAGAGAATCCATTGAATTCACTACCATCCATTGTCAGAATTTACTGCCTGTTTGTTGCTTTAGAACTAGTAACAAATGTGTTCAGTGTGGGTGACACATTCTTATTCTACCTAAGGTTAACTTTTTAAACCAGAGTTTTTCCATGGCATTTTTCATCTCTGAATTTCTCAAGGTGTATATTAAAGGATTCAACATGGGAGTGATAACTGTACAAACCACAGTTATGGATTTATCAATGGGAAAGTTGGAAACAGGTCTAACATACATGAAAATACAGGGAACAAAAAAGAGGACAACCACCATGATGTGGGAAATGCAGGTAGACAGGGCTTTGCGCCTCCCTTCCTGACTGTGAGCTTTAAGGGAATTCAGAATGACTCCATAGGAGATTAGTAGAAGGATAAAGATGACCATACAGATTGCTCCACCATTGGCAACCACAGTGAAGCCTACCACGTAAGTGTCAGTGCAGGCAAGTTCCAATAATGGGTACATGTCACACATGAAGTGATCAATGACATTGGGTCCACAAAAGGGGAGGTTGTACACAAAGAGAAGTTGAACCATAGAGTGCACAAAACCTCCAACCCAGGCCACCACTACCAGCAGGATGCAAACCTGTTGATTCATGATAGTCAAGTAGTACAGCGGCTTACAGATGGCCACATAGCGATCATAGGCCATTGCCACCAGAATGAAGACCTCAGAACCAGCAAATAAGTGTTCTAGAAATAGCTGTCCCATGCAAGCTGGGAAGGAGATTGTCTTTTTATCACAGAGTAAGTCTATAATCAATTTGGGTGAAATGACAGTGGAATAAACTGCATCCATGAGTGATAGATAGACAAGGAAGTAGTACATTGGGGAGTCCAGAGAGGGGCTGGCAAAAACAGTCAACACAATGATCAAGTTGCCCACCATTGTCACAATGTAAATGAGTAAAAACATGAAAAATAATGCCTTTTGCCCCTCAGGATCCTGAGTGAGGCCCAGGAGGACAAATTCTGTCACATTGTTACTATGTCCCATTTACTCTTCTATAAGGCCTGTTTCAGGGATGAGAGCTCAGAACAGGACCTGAAATGAAATTGTGAACATGACAGTGAATACGTTTATTATGTTATAGACACATCTTCATCATTATGTCTTCCACAGCGGTTTACACTCAATAAACATTTAGTAAATATCTATTGAGGTCTTCTACCAAAGAGCCCATTACATCTTCCTTTGACAATTCTACTTCTCCTCAGATGAATTTGCCTGGATTACAAGTAACAGATTCTATCTCAAAGTCCTAGTGGATCTTCTCCTCTGTGGAGAATGTAATCAAAGGCCAATAGTCAAGTCCTACATTTAATAAAGACATTTAAATTGTGTCCGTTTTTGGCACAGAAGTCTGCAATGATGAACAGGGAAAGGGCTCCTATTCTCCAGAAACTTACTCACTGGTGGTGGTGATAAACTCTAAATAAATTGGCATGGATTCAGACCTTTGAGTTGGTAGTATTTGTAGTAAGTACCTTGACAATATGATCTACGTAGCACCAAAGACAATGTCTCTTCTGGAACAACTCACTTGATACTATGATATTCCACTATTAGATGTACAGTCCTTTATGTCTCAAAGGACATTCAGTCTTCATGAATCTCTCATTAAATTTAAAGAAACTAGACTTTGAACTGTATCAAATAACTACAAAATTATTTAAGTATTATTCCCTGTAGCCACTACTTGTTCTGACTGACTTTCTGTCAGCTTTTTAAGGAGTAGTAATTCTCTCCACTTAATCTTTGCCTTCCCACAAATCTTAATGCACACAACACTACCTAAATTTTCAGCAAATATTTTTGAACTGAACTGAAATGCCTCATGACTATCACCAACTATTGCATTAACATCTAGCTTTTTTTTTTCAAAATTCTTGGGATGAGAAAGGTAGTGAGGTCAGAGAAAACAGGCACTGGAAAGAGAGGTAGAGGACAATGCGACATAGTTTTATTTGCAATGCTTCTTAGGTACTGAGAGAACTCAAAAACTGAACTTCAGTGCTCAGATTTGAAAAAGCAGCGTACTCAAGGGAAAAGTCCAAGTTCAGTATAAAAAGCCATGGGTTTGAGTCATTTTCAAAATGTAATTACAATCCTGCTCAGTTTGCTCTTTGGAAAACAAAGGGTTTAAACTAGATGGCCCCAAATCCTTTCCAGTCCAACTGTCTATGGTACTATTAGTGCAGCTCCACCTTATTCTACTCTGCTGACAATTTTTTTCTTCATATTTTTATAACTAAATAAAACTTTTCAAGCTTATCACCATTACTTGAAAAAAGCTAGCCAGTGGTAACGGGATTTGATAACCACAGAGACCAAGTAGTGACTACAAGTTTCTCATTCAGTGTGTACCTATTTAAGATCCAAAAGATCTTTGGAGAGAGAAGACAGCACAGTGATGAGTAATGTGGACTCTGGAGCTGCTCTGTCTGTGTTGGAATCTCAGCTTTGCCACCTACTATCTAGGTGACACTGGGCAACTTAATAAACCTCTCTATGCTTCAATTTCATCATTTTTGAAATGGGGATACCAATCGTGCCTACCTATTGGGGTGGTTGTTTTATTATATATAAAGTCCCTAAAACCTGGTAAGTGCCTGGCACCTGATAAAGCCTCAATGAATGACAGCTATTATTAATGTTCTTGAGTGCCTCACTATGAACACTGCATCAGAACAAGCCATCTGGATCTTTGTCAATTTGATAAGAATTATAGACATAGTCCAGGATAAAAAGAATATCATAGATAGAATTCATGAACCCCAATTTGGGTATAAGATAAGAAGGTATATTTAGGAATTATCTATTTTAGTATATATGACTAGTAATATTTGCCTATGATGGAATGTATTTTAGCTAGAAGCAAGCATAATACTAGAAAAAAAGTAGAAAATGAAAGAAAAGAAGGATCAAATCAGTAAGAAGAAATTATATTTGAGAAATGAATGTTCACCCAATAAGAATATTAATGTGATAATGAAGTGAAGTCATATTCTTTAAAAAAATCTTCAAAAACATTTCCTTTAGTGAACAAGAGCTGGAAGCCCAATTCCCTGAGGCTTCCAGGGGTTACCCAGGAGGCTCCTTGGGAAGCCATAGCAAATAAACACAGAGCACATCCTAGTAAAAAAAGAAAAGAAAATTCAAAAGGAAAGGAAGCATTCATTTCTCAGAGACCTTACATCTGATGGTAAGGACAGAATTAAACAAGAGAGAAGAATTGTATAATTACAGACACAAACCCAAATTTGCAGATTATTCACTGCTCGAAAAACTTTACACAATTATTAAACCTCAGATGTAGACAAGTTGATTCCATTCACACGGATTTGGCAGGCGGGGAGGATATATGCAGGAAAGTCTGAGTTTTCTTTAAAAATCCGCTGTGGGGAACATTCCACACACTCATTCACATCACTGCCCCCTTCTTTAGAAGGCCTCTGTGGTGAACATTCCACACACTCACTCACATCACTGCTCCCACTTGATTCAGAAGTTCTGTCGTTGTGGAAGCTGTAGGTTGTTAAAGGCTCACCTGTTGAAGAACATAAGAGTAAAAGGTCATCTATATCCAATTACTTTTTTTCACTCCTTACTTTCTGCAGAATCTAGTGCTCTTACTCTCATTAATCATCAATATTGGATTTCACCAGGATGAATCTTCTACTACCAGTTAAATTATTTATATGTGAAAATTAGGTATATAACATATTCTCCGTAGTTTAAGTCATCAAAGATTTGATACTATAAAAACCAAAAGATAGTATTACTAGGTTTTCAAATTAAACCAGTAAGTTAACACTTCTTTATTTTGTAACTATCATTTAACGTAGTTTCTTAAGAATATGATTTTTTAAAAAGACATTAAAATACTATAGGTAGAAAAATACTACAGTCCTTTACAATTTTACAATTTTATGCCTCTAAGTGACAGCAAGCAAGACACTTCCCTGAGTATGGGTTTCTTTATGAATGTGTACAAACGTGGTTGCTGTGATAGTTCTAAAAGATTCACACATAAAAGCCCTCATCAAGCTCCCAGAACAAAATAGTTTTTCATTGCTTTATATTCTAACACGTTTGGTATGACATATGATTTTAAATTCTCTAAACATGTAAAAGTAATTATAAATATTAACATATCACATAAAATATAATAGCCCGTGAACCAAGATTATTAATTCATGAGTGTACTTGTAATGCATTGCACGTTTCTCTTTGTTATTTGGTGAAACGGACAACAAACATCTGTCAGGCTGTAATACTAAAAGTAAATACACTTTGTATATTCTGGTTTATTTCTGTGTGTTCCTAGCTTACTTTACTCAATTCAGACTTCGTCCAATGAAAATATATGATATTTAAGAATTAGCTATCTTTAAACATATGACTTTTCAATGAGTATCCCCTGTTGATTTTTCAAGAACTCACCTCTTGGTTTTTTCCTTGATCTCTAAAATCAGTGCTTCATTCACTGAGGGTAACGTAGACCTTCATATACCTATGTGTGAACACAGAACACACAGTCACGTATGACTGATCAGTGGATCTAGAAATAACTTCAGGTGGCCGCACTTTCCATACTTCCACTCAGGTTCCCCATTACCTCAATCTTTTAGATAAACGTGGAAGTATTGGGTGTGGATGCCTAGAATATAAAGACAGTTTTAAATACAACATAAATATTTACTGTGCAAAGATAATTGAACATTCTCACCTGCTGGGAAAATTTCTTCAAAGATAAACAAAGCTGCTCTGTTCTCAGACTATGTAAAAAGTGATGTAATTAGTGGAGATTAACTTGGCCAAGCCCCTTCCTTGCCAAAACAAACTGCCCCCAAATTTTTTAACACTGACATTGGTTATTTGAATGTTTCTCCTCAGTCAGTTACAGTGAGGCAACGAAAAAGTACTTTACTTTGAGGATTTAGGATGACATTCATGTCTCTAACCATTAATATATCCAGGTGCCTAACAAGACAAATACTGGGATTTAACTTCCTAGAATAACCAATGAGAGCATTCCTCCTGGTAACAGCAGAACTCTTTAGACTTTCAATCATTCAAATAGCTCATCCCTAAGGCTGCTTCCTCCCTAATTAAAAGCATGTCTCTACATCTATCCAACTTCCTCCAAGAAAATTGAGAAATTTAATAAATTTCTACAAGCAATGAAGGATATCTATGAACAGGAAAATATAACATGAAAACATCTAGAGGACCAGACATGAGTTGAAGATAGACTCCATCCTGGAAATCTCTTGGGCCACTCCATAAGGAAAATAATGCTTCCATTTATTTGCATGAACTCAGCCTACGGTTTTTACATCATGCTGTTTTAAATGAAAGATGATGTAAGGTCACTATAGATTAGTTTATTAGAATATGTGGAACAAATTCAAGTAAAGTAACCTCTTCTGGACAGTGTTCTCCCCTAGAATAATCCATAGAGAAAAAAAGATTTGGCTCTTGCCAACAAAGAGTAGTAAACAGCCAAATATGTGAAAAGCCAATAATGTGAAAAGAAAAAAATGTTAAATAAAGTAAATAACAAATTAAGAGCTTCATGTTAGGAAATATTTAGGCAAGGCAAGTATTTCAGCCAAAATGAAAGGAAAATCAGTTTCAAGTTTCCTTGTGATTCACATCCTCAACAAAAGAGCTCCTTACTGCAGCTGTTATAACCTTTGCTCAAGGGGCCCTGAGGCTCAGAGGGAGAAAGCACTAAGACTGAGAAGTAATTGAAGTTGATATTTGAATTCTTTTTTTTTAATTTCTGAAAATAAATTTATTTTAGGAGAAGGTGGTGGCACTTCTGTTCTGAAACTATTACACATGGAAAAACTAATCTTCAAACGTAATTTTTTGCCTTTTCATGAATAATCCATCAAAGACCTGAATTCTTCCCTAAGACCTGTACTCATTTTTCCTCAGATTATTAAGGCTTGTATTTGCATATCAAATAAAGTTAGTTTACCCAAGAATGAGTTTTCCATAATTAAAACAAACTCAGATTCATGTAGTATATTTTAAAATATTTTTCCCATTTTTCTTTTTCCTTCCTAATTGTTTTTTATTGAGATTCATAATAGTTTACATCATTGCGAAATTTCAGTTGTACATTATTTTTGTCTTTCACCACACAAGTGCTCCCTTTCAGCCCTTGCGCCTACCGCCCCACCCCCCTTTCCCTGGTAACTACTGAACTGTTTTCTTTGTCCATGTATTTGCTTATATTCCACATATGACTGAAATCATCTGGTGTTTGTCTTTCTCAGTCTGGCTTATTTTGCTTAGCATAATATCCTCCAGGTCCGTCCACGTTGTTGCAAATGGGATGAATTTGTCTTTTTCTATGGCTGAGTACAGTTCCATTGTATATATATATATCACATCTTTATCCAATCATCAGTCGATGAGCACTTACATTGTTTCTATGTCTTGGCTATTGTGGATAGTGACGCAATGAACATAGGGGTGTATATGTTACTTTGGATTGTTGATTTCACCTTGTTTGTGTATATACCCAGTAGCAGGATAGCTGGGTCATATGGTATTTCTATTTTTAGTTTTTTGAAGAATCTCCATACTGTTTTCCATACTGGTTGCACAAGTTTGCATTCCCACTAGCAGCGTGGTGCTCCACATCCTCTCCAACATTTGCTGATTTTTTTTCTTGGTAATTATAACCATTCTGACTGGTGTAAGGTGATATCTCATTGTAGTTTTGACTTGCATTTCCCCACTAATTAGTCATGATGAACATCTTTTCATGTGCTTGTTGGCCATCTCTATATCTTCCTTGGAAAAATGTCTATTCATATCCTCTGCCCATTTTTTGATCCGGTTGTTTGCTTTTTGTTGTTGTTGAGTTGTGTGAGTTCTTTATCTACTTTGGAGATCAACCTCTTGTCTGATAAATGATTTGCAAATATTTTCTCCCAGTTGGTGGGTTGTCTTTTCATTTTCTTCATGGTTTCCTTTGCTTTGCAGAAGCTTTTTAGTCTCATATAGTCCCATTTGTTAACTTTTTCTTATGTTTCCCTTACCTGAGTAGACATGGTAGATATTTCAATTCTTGAAAAGACAAGTGATCACAGACCTGTAGTTCTCTATTGGAGTGGAGGTTGTTGAGAACTGTCTGAATCTATGTCAGGTGGAATCATAATGATATTCATTCCCTTAATTTTAGTTCAATATCAACTGGTAACTGTTTCTACAGGAAAGGAATTAGTTTTCAACAAGAGCCTGCCTGTACATCAAACCTTACTATGGGTTCCACTGAGGATGTTCATCTCCACACATATTTAGTTTAATATTGAATTTTCTAGGTCATAAGGGTCTTAGGTAAAGAGTCATTAACTACCTGTATGAACCATCTGAAGATCTTTATTATGTACTAAGCCACATCAAAAGTTGGAAGTTTTCAGCTTACCTAATAAATGGAAGAAAACCAGTAAGCCCAAATGTTACGTGTATTATTTGTAAGACTTAAAGAATAGATCTAAGCACTTTTCCTCTCTTACCAGTGAATGGCAAAGGATATAGTAGTTATTATTAATTTAAGAGAACTATCTGATATGATCAGGGTTCCTGTGAACTGAATTATGACTCAGAGCTGGAGAACTAATATATGCATAGGTATAGTTCTCTATGTCCCCCTTCCAGCTGAATGCAAAGAACTACTAAAGCTTTCTGTGTAACTGAATGAAGTGAAGGGATTTTCTAGAAAGATGATGTCTACTGCAGCCCAGAGGCTGAATTTATGTGCCCCAATAAGAATAATACACTTAAAATACTAACTGGTATAGACATTGCCTAAAAATACGTAATAATACACAGTAAATTCTCTACAAGCCACATCCATTCCAAACTAGAAAATTAAATAGAGAGATAATATTTGTCATCTGGAAAAGTAAGAATGGGTTGTTCTGCATCAAATCTTCCAATAAGAACAATTGGAAGAGCTAGAAAAATATAAAATGTATGTGTTTAAAAGTATCAGAGATCTAACAAGGAATCGAGGATTTGTAGGTTCAAAATTTTGAAGAGAAGAGAAACTAGAGAGCTAAAACCCTGCATTTCACTGCTTCTTTTTCTGAAGATATGGCCCAATTCTAAAAGCCACAAATGAAAGGCTGAAAAGCTAAGTGGAACTTCCACAGATGCTTTACCCTGGGCAACAACAAATGAAATTGTGGGTCTATCAAGAAGAGGCTTTTGTAAACAAACAGGCTCTCATTTGAGACCACAAAGGGCTTTACTCTTGGAATCATGGTAAATATTTCTACTACTATAGAGTAGTTCTCAGAGAACCTCGAGCCAACCTTAATCATCTAATTTCTTGATTAGATTAGATTATCTGGGATTTATTTTTCCCCAAGCCTAGCTGGTAGCTAGAAACAAAACAAAATCCTCTTAAAGAAGAAAACATCATAAAATCCTTGAATTATCTCCACAGCTTTTGAAATATAAAATCTGGCACAAAAACAAAAACAACAAAGCATAGGAGAATACAAGGCCTAAGTGAAAAGCAATGGTAATAGAAACAGGTATAGATGATCCAGACTATGAAAAAACAAGCATTTTAAAATAAACCTAGTGTGTTCAAATAATTAAAGATCAAGATGGATAATAAATTGAATAAAAGAAATTTGAAAACTAAAATATATAGTAACTGAAATTAAGAACTCAATCATTGGTTTTAACAGCAAAGTAGACACATATGAATAGAGGATTCATAAATGGGAAGTAAGATTAGAAGAGAATATGCAAACAAAAGCAGAGAGAGATAAAAGTTTGGACAATGCAGAAAATAGCACAAAATACATTTAAAAGGCACAATGTGTAGCTCCAACATACTTTAAATTTAACTATAATTCCAGAAAGATAAAAGAAAGAGACTAGGCAAAATATTTGAAGAGATATGGCTGAAATTTTTCCAAAATTCCTGAAAGACATTAAGCTGTATATTCATAGGGAGTTACAAATTTCATGAAGAATAAAATTTTAAGAGGATAAATTTTCAAAAAGGATAAATAGAAATGGTACAGCATAAACCCAAAAGACAGAGAAAACCTAAGGACATATTGCATTCAAGGAAGTAACAACAATGCTGACAACCAATTTCTTAAAAGGACTGAAAGCAAGAAGAGGAATGACATCTTCAGAGTGCCAAATGAAAACAGAGCTCAATGGCATGAACCTTACAAGATGAACATCTTAAATATGAGGATAAAACGTGAAAATAAAATAGTGGAATAAACTGCATAAAATCTAACTGAAAAAAAGTGCACTGTTTCTATACTAATATCAGAAAAAAGTAGACTTCAAGGCAGGACACATTTCCACATACAGAAGTTTTACAACTGCAAAACGTCAATAGAGAAGAAATATATAACAATTTTAAGCTGATATGCAACTAAAAGCATAGTTTCATAACTTTTTAAAAAAAAAACATAGATTGAACTAAAAGGAATAAGAGATAAATCAGCAATAATAGAGAGATTAACACGTCTCAGTAATTGCAAGAACATACACACCAAAAATTCATAAAGATATAAAAAATTTAGACAACATCATTAACAAATGTAATCTATTGACATAAGAAAGCAATGCATCCAACAACTGCAAAATACATACTCTTTCCAAGTGCACATGGAACATTTTTCAAAATTGGTTATATGCTGGGCCATAAAGCAATTCTCAAAAAATTTCAAAATTATATTCATAAGTTGTGTCTCTGAACATGAGGAAAATAAGCTAGAAAATAAAAGTCTAAAACTAGAAAACTCCTGTGTTTTTGAAAATTAAACAGTGCATTTCTAAGTAACTCATGGGTAAAGTAAATCATGAGAGAAATTAGAAAATATTTTGAGCTCAACAGTAACGAATTAAAACATATCAAAACTTGTGAGAGTCAACTAAAATCTTATTTGTGTGTATTAGAAAATGATAAATCTTGAAAAACCAATGCACTAAATGTATTTTCAAGAAGTTGTTAACATAACAGAAAAGTGAGGCCAAAATAAGCAGAGGGATGGAAAGAATAAAAATAAGAGTAAATGTATGAATAAATCTGCATATTTTGCAGCAACCACTAAATTAGGCAGTTGCTGCACTGCATTCTCACTTGATGATCCTAAAGGGTTGTAGTGAAGGGAAATCCTCCCAGTAAGCAGTAGTTTGAGCAGTACATATGGTTTTGCACTTCACATAGAAGGAGAAATGGCCTGAGTTATGGACCTACGCTGACTTGTGGACCATCACTACGGATTTGAACAACTATTGAGGGAAAGGAAAACAAATGGAAGAATGGACAACAAAGCAGTTTGGAGGAGTGGTATGTGGATAGATCCCCTAGAATAGACACCGAATGCCACAAGGTTTGTTTCTTGTATAAGTACCATCAGAGATCACTGCAGAGAAGGGTCTCAAAAGTTCGGTTGACAAGAGGACCTGTCTTGTGCATATCATTCAGCATTTTCCCCAGCTACTTTTGTGGTCACTATCGCAGAGACGAATGCTCTACATAGGCTCAGTGAACAACATGATCTATCTTTCACCAATCCTGAGCTGGCTTTAGTACTGCTGAATGTCCAAAATTCCATCAGTAAAGTCCATCACTGACTTC
The DNA here is from genome assembly GCF_041296235.1 of Equus asinus. NCBI lineage: Eukaryota > Metazoa > Chordata > Mammalia > Perissodactyla > Equidae > Equus > Equus asinus. Next base: position 20,425,299 of record NC_091806.1, read on the forward strand.
TTAACAGGGCACAATAATCTAGGGAAACCAGCCAACAACCTGTGGCAGATTACTTCATTGAAACGCCTCAACCTAGAGGAGCCAGCATCTTCGCATCATATGTTCTCGGTAAATATTTGTCCCTTCTACTTGCAGTGCTTCAGTCTGCCTGATTATTCATGGATCAGAACCATTTATCCATTGACATGGTATTCCACTCATTGTCGTCGCTAACCAAAAGACACATTTTACAGTAAATAAAGTAAAGCAAATTGCTCACCACCATAGAATTCACTGGTGTAACCATATTGTCCATCACCTAGAAGCAACTGGTTGAATAGCACGTTGGAATGGCCTACTGAAAGCTGAGTTATGGTACCACTTGGAAGACCCTACTCTGAAAGTTTAGAATAGTCTCCTATGTGTTTGGCATACAGTATGTGCTCAGTAACTTTTAGTCATCTTATATTTTATCTCGTGCATATTCATGACAGAATATCCCCATGCTAATACTTTCCCTCGTATAACCTTATATTTTGCCCTCCTCTGTTTCAATATCCAAGAGATCCATTTCCACCTATTTTACTCCAGCTATTACCAGTACATATTACCCAGATTCTGCAATATTTTTAGTTAAATAAACTATTTCCTTCTAAAACACAACTGTATTTCCTCTTTTGGCTCTACTGACACCTGAATCTAATTATTGATCTGGAGACAGTGAGGGACTGCTCTGGGAAAGGGCATGAGACCTTTGATAAAGAGGCCTTCTGCAACTTATATGAACCTTGAAGAAGCTAACCTTGAAGAGAATGACTACTAACAGCACTCACAGCAGCAGGAGCAACAAAGTCTTCTTCCCCAAACGGAGAGCAGGGTAGTAGATCACCGTATACACCACAGTCCACCTCTTATGCTGCTTGAGTCCATTTTATCATATACATTATGGGGACAGCTCCACTAGGATCCTCTTTCTGGGGGAAAATTAGAAGAGAACGGTTAGATGGATAAGCTATGTACATTACTACTGCAGCGGATGTTAGAGTTGCAACTTCCGCTCATCATCTTCTTCCTTCATTATCAATTCAGTTCTTATTTCACCTTTCACTAACACCATGACTGGTCTCAGTGACTTACCTAGAGATGTAGCCCAGAACTTCACCCCAAAAATGTCTTATCACCTCTTCATTATGTCTTTTCAGGCCAAGGTTCCTGTATTTTCTCTTTTACTGTCACAATTGGATGACAGAAGCAAGAGGTAGCCAAGTGGATCGCCTGAGAGGCAAAAATAATTTTCCTTGTCACCACTGTGTTATAGTATCTTCATTTCCACCTGATAATCAGGGTCAGTTACCTCTACCAGAGTCATAGAAAGAACCTCTTTCTGACTTGCTACATATAGCAATCCTTCTAGCACTATTGGAGCCAGATTTAAGATAAATCCAAGACTGTGACAAATGGGACGTGGTGAATTAAGAAAAGAATTCCTTTATAACATAATTGATCCATTTGATCAACTAATTATGAAGGTTTCCATAACTTCGAAGTTTGCAGTTAAGTTAGCCAATCAACAAGTATCTTTATATTTCAAAACAATTTGAGTTGAGTTTTTTGTCATTTACAAGCAAAACTATCCTAACTGAAATACCCTCATTTCAAATATGTATGTGAAATTGGGTTATTTTATAAGTCCTTTTATTCATTTATATATATATATTTTTTTGAAACTATCACATGATTTTACTTGTTGCAACATTATAATCTGTATTGTCATCTAGAATACCTCATTACTCTTTCAAATTTAACTGCGATTTGCATATCTTTATGTTTCCACATGAACTTTTAGAATCAAAGGAATGTCAGGCATAGTTTTCTTTTATGTGGAAAGCAATGCCATATATGTTTACCATTTTGTCCCAAGGATATATATACTTAGCATACTGCCATAGTTTTTAATGAAATTTAGATGTGACTATACTCAAAGTAGGTGAATTTATTACACTGATAACAACATAATAGTTTTTTTTCAGAGGAAGAAGCTTGAGAGAATATAAAAGCTATGATACATATGGTTAGTGAAATATGACCCATCAATCTAGTCAAAATACAGAGCCTGAAGCAATCAGACAAGTTTCTAGGAATAACACGGTCCTTGATCATTAGAGACATTCTACCAACCCTGCCAAACACACCTCTATCCCTTTCAAGTCCTAGTAACAAGGAAGAAATGACCCTGGCTCTAGATTTTAATGGGAAGTTCCCTGGAATCCCATAATATCAGTGCTCAGATATTATCAGAAGTGTCTACCATATAGATATTTGCAGCCAGGAGACTTTGGCAGAGGCCAAATACTGCTACCCTTAATGAACACTGGGATTTGGGATTCAATAATTCCTTGATTCAGTGTCCAGAAGCAGCTTATTTGAAAGACAACCACTGAAAGTCTTTGGATGTTTGTAGACACAACTTAAATGCATCACCAGTGTCCTTTATGCCATGGGTGATGTCAGAAGGTCATTCCATAAAAATGGAGTAGAATAACAAAGTTCTTTAATGAAATGGAAATAGTATATACAGAAATATGCTATGAGAGGTGGCACAGGGGAAGTACTTCATATTCACAAGCATAACTTTCAGAACAAAATAGAACCTCTGGCAGAGTTGGCCACTCACTTTTATTGCTAAATGATATGAATTTAATTATTCGCTTCCTGCTAAAGAAACACAAGATACTTGATTCCCCAATGGAAGTTCCCAAACTGAAGGGTAGGATTCACATGGAAATCTGCTAAAATTCCCCTTGAAATGTAAAAGGTAAAATGTAGGTCAAATAAGACAAAGTTAAGTCCACCCAGTGGCCCGATATATGAGCAGCCTATCTATCAGTGCAAGGAGCATTTGGTCCTCACCTTCAGAGCAATGTCTGGATATTTATAAATCCATGGGTTGTAGGTAATAGCTTCATCATTTTGTCAGACAAATAAGCCCTCGATGAACGGATAATCATGATATCCGTGACAAAGAATGCTGTTGTGGAAGGTCTTACAGTATTCAGAAGGAAGATTAAAGTGGGTAATGTTGATCCCCCCAAAGAATCCAGGTATTGACTCAAAAAAGAATAGAATGCCTTTGACCTAACCTCCAGGAGTAGCCACTTGAATATATGAGATAAATGATGTGACCTGGTGACCTCAAATAGATTTATCTTGAAATAGACTTTTAATTCCACTTTGGACTTCATTTAGCCTATGATCCAAATCATAAATGAAAACACTATCAAGCTGTTGGAACAATACATAACGTGCCAATTTTCTCCCCCAAATTTCATCTTATTGAACCAAGGCAAACAAATTTCCCCATGTCTAGTGGGCATAAATGGACTAAGAAGTATATCACATGAACATATTATACCCCTCACAACTCAAACAATAATGGCTAAATCAAAATCTGAAATTGGGTTCAGAAGGGTAATAAATGGTTAAAAGGGAAAATCATGACAGAAAGCAAAGAAGCACACAAATGGGTGATAACTCTTAGGAAAGACACTATTATTCCTTTCCCATGAGATTATCTTGACTCTAGAAAATAAAACTCAGCTACTTCTCACGTGTGACATTAAGTCAGTTGATGTTAGGAAAACGTACTCAATCCCTTTTTACTTGAGTGAGAGAACTTGATTGAAGTTTATTTAGTGCTTTTCCTGAGAAGTATATTATTTGTAGGAAAGATATAATGCAATGCCTCTATTGACCCACCTGAACTGTTAAATGGTAGAAATTGTAAAGAGTAAAGAAAGAAAAGGGTAGTCCAGTTGGTAGAGGAATAGCTAAAAGTCCTATAGTATACTCCTTAATCCTGAGATGTAGACATTAATTGTGAGGCATGCACCTTCTTGTGTTTCAATGGAAAGTCTGATGCCCTTAATAAGTCACTCTGAACCAGCAGAACTTGAACTCCAAACTCTTTCCCCATACCTCTGCACTGGGAAGCTGCTCAGCTTCATTTCAGAAAAGTGAAATTTCTGCTCACTCTTTCAGACTTTCAGCTATTTTTTGGTTGAGCTTAATGTAGTCTCAACCAGCATATAAGCAGCTTAGTAATCAGCTAGGTATTTGAGACGTGGAAATAAGGATTTACAGAAAAGAATGGAGAAAGTGGAAATGACATATATGGATAAAACAGAGAATATATTTTTCTATTTTTTCTTAAATGATTTTTAAAAAGTAATCATTTAAAGGAAGATTAATAATATATTCAGGGGTTTATAACATTTGCTGTAGTAAGATGTATGACAACAATTTCAAAAAGCAGTGGGATGTAATTAGAATTATAGTTTGAAGAGATTTTTAATTTATGTTGAGAAATTGAATTCTGCCAATGATCATGTGAGCAAGCTAAGTGGATCCTTCCTCAGCTGAGCCTTCATATGAGACTGTGGCTCCAGCTAACACCTTGATTATAGCCTTGTGAGAGACCCTGAAGTGGAAGGACCAGATAAATCATGCCCAGTTTCCTGATGTACAGAAACTGTGAGATTAGAAGTGTGTCTTGTTTCAAGTCACTGTTTTGAGATATTTTTCATGCATAAATAGAAATTTAATACAGATATCTAGAAAATCTTCCAAGTATTTGGAAATAGCAATAAATATTTAAAGAACCTATAAATCAAGGAAGAAATCATAATAGAAATAAGTAGATTTTATAAATAAGCAATAAAAACATATTGGAATTTGTGAGATGCAACCAAAACAGTACTTAGAAGGAAATTTATAGCTTTAAATAGTGATATTAAAGATAAAGTCTTAAAAGCAGCTGTCTAAGTTTCTATCTTAAGAAGCTAGGACAAGAGAAGTAAATTAAAGCCAAAGTAAAAGGACATAATAATGATAGGATAAAAAATCAATAAATTAGAAAACGTAAAACAGAGAAAAACAAAACAGCCAAAATTTGGTACTCTTATAGAAAAACTGTTAAACTTCTAGCAAGAGTGATCAAGAGAAAAGAGAGAAAAATCCAAATTACCAATATCAGACATGAAAAAGGAGATAGACATCATACAGATCCATCAGACTTTAAAAGAATAGTTAAGGTTTTTGTTAAAAACATTATTCCAATAAATTTTATAACAGATAAAATGAGTAAAATATAGAAAAAACACATACTTCTGAAAATGACTCAAAAAGAAATTAGAAAGGTAAATACTCCTATATCTTATGAAGAAATGAACTGTCCTTTTTTTTGTAGATAACGATTGTGTCATAGAAAATCCTAAAGGATCTACAGAGATTACTAGAAATAAGTGAATTTAGCAAGTTTGTAGGATTCAAGGTCCAAATAAAATATTCAATTGTATTTCTATATATTAGCAGTAGTAACAATTGGAAAAAATGTTAAGTATCCTTTACAATAGCATCTGAAAACAACAACAAAAATATTTGATAATTTTTTGATGAATAATATCCCTACACTAAAAACTACTTTTTGAAAATACCCAAGTAAATAGATATATTGTGTTCAAGCCTGACACCTTGAATTGAATAAAATAATGACTGTCCTGCTTGTGGTCCTGCATCTAAATGGGTAGGGAGAAGCACTCCGTGGATCTCTTCCAGACATCACTTCCAAGATAATATGAATGTGAATTAAGATGTCCTGGATCCTACAGACCACCTAGTTGTTAGTAGAAAACAAGATATTAAAACATGCCATTTTCCTTAAAATAAAAGTCTAGAATCATGATATTCCAAATATATTTTTATGGGAAGTTTTGAAACTTTACAAAATGATCCTAAAATTTATCAGGAAAACTAAAGATTTAGGAATTGTTAGAAACTTTTGAAAAAGATGAAAAATTAGGGGAAACCACCCCTACTAAATACAAGTACACATTAAAAATCTTTTACCACTGAAATAGTATGTTAGTGGTAGGGGAATACGTCAAAGAAGAAGAAGGAAAATGAGTATTAGGAGAAGGAGGAGAAATGGCTCCAAGGTTGAACCCTTTAAATGTATAAAATGACATATTATATAGAAAAATTTCAATTATTACTGATGTTAACAATAATGTTGGCAGATTGTTTTACCTGTTTCAGGAAAATATGCTTAGATATTTCTTAATCATAAACAAAATTAAATTCCAGACGGGTTAAAAAAGTTTTTTGAAAAGTTATTACAAACAACAATTTAAAGGTTCTATTTTTTCTTTTTCTCCCCAAAGTCCCCTAGTACATAGTTGTGTATTTTTAGTTGTGAGTTCTTCTAGTTGTGGCATGTGGGACGCCACCGCAGCACAGCACTGATAAGCAGTGAAACCCTGGGCCGCCAAAGCGGAGCGTGTGAACTTAACCACTCAGCCATGAGGCCAGTCTTGGAAAATTCCATTTTCTTCAGTGATTTTATAAATATGAAAGTGCTAACAGTGATAGAAGAAGTCAAAAAAGAAAAGAATATTAAAATATAAAATCTTTATATAAGATGCCCATAATTATAGCACAAATAACATAAGGTTAATATTTTTAGCAAATATCAAAGAACAGCAAATATTTTTAGCAAATATATATATTTAATGTAGAAAGAGTTCATCAAAATTCATCAGTAAAAATTCTCATTCCCATAGAACAAGAATTCAAGGATACAAGTAAAGACAAAGTTTATGGAGTGTGTCCTATGTCCAAGACATTATGCAAGAAAGAGAGACAACAAAGACAACTAAGTAACTTTCCCTGACTTCAGGAAGCTTATAGACCAGTGAACATAGGCAATTAATAAAGATTTTAATCTCATCAATTGAAACAACAATACAAATTTGAAAATTAACTAAATGTCAGTCATAGTTCATTTGGGTTGCTATTTCAGAATACCATAGACTGGGTGGCTTAAACAACAAACATTTATTTGTCACAGTTCTGGAGGCTTGGAAGTCCAAGATCAAGGTGCTGGCTGATCCTGTGTCTAGTGAGGACCCACTTTCTAGTTCACAGACAGCCATCTTTTTGCCATGTCCATGATAATATTTTCTTTAAAGCCTCATTCAGAGAGAGAGAGAAGATTTTATGATTGAGGTCTCTGTCAAGTAAACCAATATATTCTGGCTTCTATATTACCTAATAATCTACATTCCATTAATAAGAGAAGAAAGAATAGCGTATATTGTCAGCATCTTTTTTAATAATATCACCTGAAATATCTGGTGTAGAGTTCTGTATTGCATATTTGAAGCTCATGGATTATAGGTTATGCTAACTTTACATATGAAAGGTAGGGCCTGGGTCACCATAGAAGGCTGTGGAACGCTATAAGCAAAAAAATGAGATGGGGATATTGAAAAATAGAAGAGGTGTGATCAGATATTATAAACTATCTGGGAAGATTAATAGATTATCTTTACGAAAATTTAAAATTTAACACCAAACAAAGTTGTTCCACTTGAGGATACACTATGATTTCCCAATCAGAACAATACACAAGATTTATTTTTCTGCATCTCTATCTTGTTCGTTCAAATCTTTTTATATACTTAGCCTCCTTATGATTAATATTAGAAATCCCAAGCATCATTCCTCTTCAACCTTACTGTACTAAGAAATATGAACAAAATTACATATTTAAAGTATCTCATAGATACAAACGTAAGATATATTTTAAATATTAATATGAGCTGTCTGTGTGGAGAGGAGTGAGACAAGGTTTTTGTTATATATTTTATTTTATATTTATGAAATTTGTAATGAGCACTATTAATTCTGAAAAAGGTTACATTATTTAAAAGAGAAACGAGAAAATCTTCTATTGACTAATTAATTTACATCATGAACTGTAGCATAACTCATAACATAAAACATAAAGCTATAGTCTCAACAGAGACATTTTACAAACTAAAACTGAAATACATTTTCCTAATAAATTATGAAAATCTTAAAAAATGTATCTTGATCATGGGCTATATTTAGGTAATATATGTTTATCATCATGCCCAAGTTATTAAATACGAGGAGAAATTTAACTACAGTTAAATAATCACACATGACTTTCCTGGAAGGAGCAATTCTTCATTGAAAAGATGTAGTACATTTCTCTGCTGGCTCATTTTCTTTTTCTTGTCCAGAGCTTTTTCATGGCATTTTTCATCTCTCCATTTCTCAGAGTATAGATTAAGGGGTTCAACATAGGGGTGATGACAGCATAAAACACAGTCAAGCATTTATCAATGGGTGAGGTAGAGGGAGGTCTCACATACACAAAAATACAGGGGACAAAGAAGAGGACCACCACAGCGATGTGGGAGCTACAAGTGGATAAGGCTTTGCGCTTCCCTTCCTGAGTAAGATTCTTCAGGGAGTGCAGAATGACCCCATAGGATATGAGTATGAGCATAAAAATGACCACACAGATTGCCCCATCATTGGCAACCACAGTGAGACCAACAATGTAGGTGTCAGTGCAGGCAAGTTTTAATAAGGGGTACATGTCACAGATGAAGTGGTCGACGACCTTGGGGCCACAGAAGGGCAGGTTATAAACCAAGAGAAGTTTAACTATAGCATGCAAAAAAGCTCCAGCCCAGGCCAACAGAAGCAGCAGAACACGCACCTGTTGATTCATGATCGCCAAATAATGCAAGGGTTTGCAGATGGCCACATAGCGGTCATAGGCCATGACCACCAGGAGTAAAATCTCAGCACCACCAGATAAGTGCCATATAAAAAGCTGGCTCATGCAAGCTTGGAAGGAAATAGTTTTCTTCTCATAGAGTAAGTCTATAATCATATTTGGGGTAACTGTAGTAGAATAAACAGTATCCATAAATGATAAGTAGCCAAGAAAGAAGTACATAGGGGCATCTAGGGTTGGGCTGACCACCACAGTCAGGACAATAAGTAGGTTGCCCACCATTGTCACAATATAGAGGAGCAAGAACACTACAAATAATATTTTCTGACCCTGGGGGCTCTGAGTGAGCCCCAAGAGGACAAACTCAGTCACATTGCTCCTTTGTTCCATAGGTTCTTCTCTACATCTTATTTCAGAGTTGAGAACAAACCTACCTGTAAATGGGATTATTACTAGTGGCTTCCTAAAATCTTAAGGTGATTTGTTTATTCACTCAACAAATAGGCATTATGACTTATCATGTTCCAGTACATTCAGAGATTATAAGAATACAAGGCTGCTTAAAAAATGGTCCCTAACCTCAGTAATCTTACAGACTAATGGAGAGACAAGTAATTAGAGACGTACGTGGGAAAAAGATACATTATTATATAAATGGGTTGCCACAACTAGCTTTCCATCTGGAAGTTAATAAAATTGTACATATGGCTAATATCTTACAGAAAAATAAAATAAAAATAAATTAAAGGTTTAATTAAAAACTAAAGCAAGATTTAACTTATATTTATCATCCAGTTAATAAAGGAGCTGTCTTTCTACATTCTAAGCTTAGAAGAATCTTCTTAACTAATAATTGAAATCTCAAATAGACATATTTGAAGATTTCAAAAAATTTTAAGGATTTAAGAAAAGATACCATAATATCAATAGACAAAAGTAGTTTGCGGAAAAAATTTACATTTTAGAGGGCATATATAGTGTTAACATCAACACAGACAAAGAGTTCTAAGCAATTAACAAAAGAAAAACAAACCAACTGCAAGGTGGGCAAATCATATAAACAAGACGTTGAATGAAGAGTACATACAAATGGTCAACAAATATATGATAAATGCTGAAGCTCACCTGTGAACAGAAAAACAGGAATTGAAGTAACATGCTACATCATCCTCTAATTTTGACAGATTAACAAACGACATTTAGAGAACATATCAGTTGAAACTATCATGAGATTTAGAAATATCTGCCCATTATAACATCCCTAAATAGTCACACTTTAAATTATTTTTGAAAAATACTGATGTAAGAGGAGGTAAATTTATTTTAAAACTTTTTCATATGAAAATATGCAAAAGAGTATTACAATTGAATCAACCTCCATATATTTTAGCGATCACAAAGGATCCTTAATATTGCTGGTTATCAGAACTACAAAGGAGAACTTTTAAGTCTGTGAATTCCCATACCACTAAAGCACTCCTGTAAATGTAAAGCCTAGTTCAAAATCTTATGCATAAATATACTTTCTGGGTTACCTGCATAATGAGACAGTCATTACACCTAGGTTCCACGTTGTGCTGCCTTCCCCCTTGTCCTTCATGCACTGCTGCCATTTCTGTGAACACAGAGAGCAAAATAACACATGCACCGTCACTGGACTTTGACCTGTTTCCATGTAACCAACTCTGTCCATGCCTGCAGGTAGTCTGATTCATTTCAGTCTTTCAGAAAAATGTTACCTAACAAATTGCTGGGATTTTCAAAATGAGTATGAGTGTCTGTAACCTAAAGAAGTCTGAATCTTGATTGTGAACAAAGAAATCAAAACTTCATTGTCAGCAGAATTTGTCCTAATAATAGACAAATAGTAAATCAATATTTTCACGTTAAAAAATAACTTTGTGGGAGAGAAAATTTGGAATTGTTGAGATAAATGTTTTTTAGTTTGCATTTTACACCAATAAAAGTGAAATAGCCTTAACAACATTTTGATTCTCAATCAGGTATACTGGCCTGTCTTCAAACAGCATCACTGAATTTAGCTTGCCTGAAGGATGGAGAGTAATTTTATATACATACTTTACTATGTTCTGCATCCATCATTTCAATTCCTGAAAAAGCCAGTCCTGTGAATATTGAAACAGGCAAACATTTCTGAGGTAAGGGCAAAGGTCTGTACACACTTTGTCTACGTTTGAACCACAGTGCGTATTATTGAGTCCTTCAGCTGGTGCATCTCCAGGGAAGATTCCTCTCTAATTAAATTCACTGGGACTTTAATCATGATTTTGAAGGTAGACTCTGCATCTCCAGAGACGCCATCAGCATAATCACCACGTAGAAGAGGACTTTCAGAACAATGTCTTCTGATGGGGGGCAAATCATAAAAAGAACAACTTGAGGTCAAACCACCAAAAGGGAAAAGTACAGTCTGGGCAGAAGTGGAATACCTAAAAACTCTCTTGTTTAATCATAACCTTCAAAACCGGCAAACTTGTTTCAGCTTAAACTGTATCTTCGCAGATGACATCTGAACTGACTTCCAGATGATGATGAACATGGATTTCAGAACAAGTCATTTAAAACTTATTTCAAATGAAGATAAAGTTTTTCACATAGTTTCAGACAGGCAAGTTGGTAGAATCTGTGTTAGTATGGGAGTGAGGAAACAGAACACAGTTGTGGGACTATTCCATTTATCTCAAAGCACCCAAGAACTTTCACCAAAATAGACAATACCCTAGGCCACAAAAAAGTTGTGATGCATTCCAACAGAGTTAAATAATACAGAATATATATCTTAGAATAATGTAATTCAATTAGAAATTGATAAGAAAAATATAACATTTCCCAATTATTTATAAATTAAGCAACACAGTATAAATTAAATAAGATCATTTTTAAAAATAATTGTTCAGCAGAAAGTTAATGATATACCATATGCATATAGAGCAGATATGAAAGATATGGGTGAAATATATATGAAAGATTATATATATGTTTACTAGATGCAGCTAAAGGAGTGCTTAGAGAGAAATTTATAGCCTTAAGTGCAAGTATTAGAAAACAATAAATGTAAGAAATGAACTGTTTCCATCTCAAGAAGCTGGAAAAGGAAAAATAAAATAAACCCAGAGAACACTGTAGAATGGAAATAGTAAATAGAAGACAGAAATCAATGAAATGGAAATTAATTGAAAAATAGATGAAATATATAAGCCTAGGAATTGATTCTTTGAAAAATTAATAAAATGGATAAGTGCGTAGCAAAACGGATTAAGGAAAGATAAGAGAAAAAACAAATTATCAGAATCAAGAATAAAGAGAGTGTCATCACTGAAGATTCTACAGATCTCAAAAAGATAACAAAAGGATATTATAAATGAATTTGTGACAGTATACTTGTCAACTATGAGAAAATGGACCACTGCTTTGAAAAACACAACTTTCTAAACATATACAGTAAAATATTTAAAAGCTGGAACAATTTTATGCTTGTTACCTAAATTAATTCTTTAAAATTCTTCCCCTCCCCAAACAGAATTCCATTCCCATATAGTTTCACTAATGAACTCTATATAACAGTTAATCAAGAAATAGTACCAACCTTACTTAGACATTTTCAGGGACAAGAGAAATTAAAATACTTCTTAACTCATTTTATATGCTCAGCATAACCCTGATACCAGAATGAAACAAGGGCATCACAAGAAAATAATCAGATCAATATCTCACATTAATATACACTCAAAATTCTGAATACAATATGTAGTTTGATTGTTTTGGATGTCTTCTTTCTGTATTTTTTTTTTTTTAATGCTTGCTGTTATGGTTTATTAGGCAGGTCTGGAGTAGTGCTCAGTCTAGAGCTAATTATGTCCCACTACTGAAGCAAGATCTCCCTAAATAGTCAAGTACTGAATTCAAAGCCCAGGCACTCTTCTCTCTAATCCATCTAAATAAATCTGCCCCCAGCCTCAAGTAGTTTCCTCAAATGCATGCACTGAGCTGTACGCTGATGAATAACTGAGGGAGAGCCTCTGCAGTTCTCCAGTATACTCTCTCTGTCACTCTCTCTCTCCAGCTCTGTTCTCTTTGGTATTCTACCCTCAGAATTCTAGCTGCCTTGGTCTGCCTCGGTGCCTTGATCTCTTCACACTCTTAGCTGCATCTTCTCAACTCAAGGAGTCTACCACGGTCTTCTCAGGTATCCCTCTCTGCACCATGACATGGAAACTTTTTAAAGGCAATAAACTGGGACAATTCTAGGGCTCAGCTTCTTCACTTCCCATTTCTCAGTTATTACTGTCAATTGTTTCTGACATCTAGCATCCTGAAAACTATTATTTCATACATTCTTTTCTGTTTTGTTTGCTTGTTTTAAGCAGGAGGGTAAATCTGGTTCCTATTTCCCCATCTTGGACTTAATTAACCTTCCAAGTACAATGATTATTGAATGGTTAAAAATGTATCTATATTTCGTGAAAATAGGTCAAACAAAAAATATGATCGTATATTCTACAGACAAAAAAACTGCAAAGAAATCTTAAACTGCAATGAGTAGCAGTTATATTTTAGTAGTAGCAGCATTGTTACTTTAAAATAGGTATACTGTAGGATAAAATAAATAGGTAAAATTGAAATAGATTAATGAACTAAGATTTGTCATATTGGATATCAAATAAGTTAATAAAAACTGTGAATTAAAAATATCAATAAGAAGAGTCATTTTATATTCTCTCCAATAATATTTATTTCTAGTCTTACTCACTGAAAATGCCTAGAACTAATAAAATGGAGGAGCAATATGAAAACCGATACTCAGGTTATAATCTCTAAAAATGATTCATCAGCATAAGGAATCAGGGCTCTTCAGAAAAATGGTTCATTCCAGTCACAGTGCAGAAATGTGAAAGATGAGGCTTGGATATTTAGTAGTATAAGAAAACAAAGAAGCTCTCAGACACTAACGTAGCCATACCAAAAAGACAGAGGACACATTTGAAAGGCTTCTCACTAAACTAAGGTGAATCAAGTGTCCAGTAAAAAGAGTAAGAAGTGCAATGAATTAAACTATAGCCAATAGATGAGATACTAAACTCATTGGTCACAACTGGAATTACTAGGGCACCAAATTATTACTGTGAAGTTTGTTAAATAAAGTGAAATAATTAAGAATGCATCTTGGGGCTGGCCTCATGGCCGAGTGGTTAAGTTCACACTGTGGCCCAGGATTTCACCAATTCAGATCCTGGGCACTGGGTGCAGACCAAGCACTGCTCATCAAGCCATGCTGAGGCTGCATCCCACAAGGCAGAGCCAGAAGGACCTACAACTAGAATATATAACTATGTACTGGCTGGAGGCTTTGGGGAGAAGAAGGGAAAAAAAAGAAGAAGATTAGCAACAGATGTCAGCTCAGGTGCCAATCTTTAAAAAAAAAAAGATTCATCTTGTCTTTCTTGTATGAACTTTCTTTCAGGGAAGGGTGTGAAAAGTGAGGGAAACTCCTTTTTTAAATGAGAAATCCAGTTAATAGAAGAAATATTAGAATTACAATATCACCATTTTAAAACCCATAATGACATAATAGATATAAGCAATATAACCAGTGGATACTGAAACTATTGGGTTAAGGTTAATGGAAAACTTTAAAATGAAGCAAAAAGACTGACACAACCAGAACCTGCACTTCAAACAGCATCAACATATACCTTCTACTATGATGTAATAGGAAGTACTCACCCCAGCAATGAAGAATTCTTGCTAAAAAAGTTGAACTTGAATCCCTTCGAGCCTTTAGTTCTAGCTACCATTAGCTCATAGTAAGTACCAAAAAGGAAGGAATGACTTAAACAATACTTGAATTTGAACTCAAACAATTTTAAACTTTTGAATAGTCTATAAGAAAAGTGACCTGGTCTCTCTAACAAATCTATAGCTTTAAAATGACCATTAAATGGACCATTTTGGGATTGAAAAATAGATAGCTTAAATCACTAAAATAGATTAAAATGAGAGAGTGGATATTAGAAAATAAAAGTCACCTGAGAGAATACCAAACAAATACAATGACTGGATCTTGGTTGCACAATGTTAAAACAACCAACAGTAAAGACACCACTTTGAGACAATGAAATCAACAATTTCATTAAATAAAAATGGTCTAGGGGCCGGCACATTCTTCATCAGTGGCCTGGGGTTTGCGGGTTCCGATCCTGGGTGAGGACATGGCACCGCCTGGCAAGCCATGCTGTGGTAGGCGTCCAACACATAAAGTAGAGGAAGACGGGCATGGATGCTAGCTCAGGACCAGTCTTCCTCAGCAAAAAGAGGAGGATTGGCAGCAGTTGTATCAGGGCTAATCTTCCTCAAAAAAAAAAAAAAGAAGAAGAAGAAAAAATGGTCTAAACACAAGTAAAAGGCAAAGATTGTCAGATTGGATAGAAAATGAGACCCAATATGCTTACTGTCTACAAAAAATCAGTTGAAATGGAAAGAGATAGATATGCCAAAGTAAAGGAATACACAACCATATACTATGTAAACACTGATCAAAAGTGAGGTGGAGTAAATATGCTGATAAAGCTGACTTCAGAAAAATAAATATTACCAGGAATAAACAGAACTATAACATAATGAAAAAGGAGTTAATTCACCAAGAACACATAACAATATTAAATGTGTGTTCCTCTAACAAGAGAAATTCAAAATTCATGCAGCAGAAAATAATAGAAATAAAATCAAAGTAAACCCACAATTTTAATTGATGAATTCAACTCATTTCTCCCATTAGTCAATATAAATGTAGACAGATAATCAGTAAGGAGATAGATGACACTGAATAGCACTATTAACCAACCTGACCTTAATGACAAAAACAACAGAATATACATTTTCTCCAAGTGCATATACAATATTCGCCATTCACCAAAATAAACCATATTGGGACTAAGAAATGATAAATTCTTAAGAATTTTGATCATACATACCATATTCCTTAGCAAAAAAGAAAATAAATTCAAAATCAATAATGAAAAAAATCCATAAAATCTCCCAAATATTTGGAAATTAAGTGACCAGTAGAACATACATTTTTTTCAAGTGAACATGGAATATTCACCAAGATAAACTATGTTCTGGGCCATAAAAAATACAATAACAAATGCAAAACGATTCAAATCATACATAATATACTCTTAGATATTAACGAAATTAAACTAGAAATCAATAACAGTAAATATTTAGGAAAAATCATCAAATATTTGGAAATTAAACACAAACTTATAAATAACCCAGGACCAAAGAAAAAATCAAAACTGAAATTCAAAAATATTTTAGATTAATTAACTATTTTTTTTTAAAAAGCCTTTAAAAATTCATGGGTTACAGCTAAAACAGTCTTTATATATAAAGGACCATTACACAGTCCTTAGATGTAAATTAATATTAAATGTATAATTAGAAAAGAAGAAACATCTCACATCAATTATCTAAGTACCTACCTAAAAAATAAAAGAAAAAAGAACAAATTAAATCCAAGCAAGCAACAGGAAAGAAATAATAAAGAGCACAAATCAATGAAATTAAAAACAGAAAAAGGACAGAGAAAAACAAATGATATGAAGAAACAATTTGTTAAAAAAATCAATAAAATTGATAAACTTCTAGCCAGACTAATCCAGAAATAAAAAGAGAAAACACACAAGTTACAAATATCAGAATGAAAAAGAGAAAACACACAAGTTATAAACATCAGAATGAAAAAGAGAACATAATAGAAACCTACAGATATTAAAAGGATAATAAGGAAATACGACAGACAGCTCTATGCTCATAAATGTGACAACTTAAAGAGAAGATTCTTTGTAGCAGACAAGCTGCAAAAGCCCACTCAAAAAGAAAGAGATAACATGAATATCCCTTTTGCTATGAAATAACTTGAATTTATAGAAAAAAATCCTTTCAACAAAGTAAAATGCAAAGGTAGATAACTTCATTCAGGAATTCTACTAATACTTAAGGAAGAAATAATATCAATTCTATAGAAAGTCTTCCAAAATACAGAAGAGTATGAAAAACTTCCCAAATCCGTTTACGAGGACAGAGTTACCTTGACACCAAAACTAAATAAACAGCTTAAAAGTGCAGATTCTTTCATGAATATAGGTGCAAAAATATTCTACAAAATTCTAGCAAATCAAAATTATACATGATGATCAAGTGAGATTTATCCTGGGAATGCAAGGCTGATTCAATATGTGAAAATCAATGTATGTAATTCAACATATCAACAGACTAAGAAATTAAAATCATATGATCATCTCAATAGATGCAAAAAATACTGAGACAAAATTCAACTTCTAGTTAAGATAAAAACACTTGGCAGATTAAGCATAGAAGATAACCCCCTAATATGATACCAGGCATCTCCTAAACCCTATAGCTAACATCATAGTTAATGACGACAACCCAAATGCTTTCAGCCTAAGATCATGACCAAGGAAAAGATGGCCTCCCTCACCACTCATGTTCAACACCAGATGTAGGTCTTAACTGAAGCAATAAGGCAAGAAAAAGAAATAAAATGTATTGTATTGGAAAGAATGGAATCAAAATGTCCTTATTCACAGACAAAATAGTCACATACCTAGAAAATCTCAAAGAATACAAAAACAGCTGCTAGAACTAATAAGTGAGTTTGGTAATGTCATAGGATACATCGTCAAAAATTAATCATATATCTATACACTAACAAAGAACAACTTGAAATTTTAATTTTTAAATGTACCATTTAAATTAATAACAAAAATTGTGAATCCTTTATAAATATGTGCTATAGTGTGATGCAACTACAAAATACTAATGAAACAAAAATGAAATACATGGAGACATATACTGTAGTCATGAATTGGGAGACATTATTATTAAAAATTCATATCTCCTATATAAGCTATAGTTTCAATGCAATTCTAAACAAAATCCCACTATAATTTTTTTGTCAAAATTCACAAGCTGATTCAAAAATGTATATGGGAAGGCAAAATAACTAGAATAGCCAAAATAATTTTGAAAAGAACAAGGTTGAAGGACTCACACTACTGCTTTCTGAACTTAATATATAGTATTATAAAAAGGTTACACATGTAGATCAATGAAATAGAATAGATAGTCTAGAAATAGACCCACACATTTGATGACTTATGACAAGTACTAGAGGTAATTCATTGTAGAAATTGTCATCTTTTCAATAAATGGTGCTGCAATAATTGGATATCTATTTGCAAAAAAGTGAACTTTGATCAATATCTCAAGCCATAAACAAAAGTTAACCCAAAATGGCTCATAGAGCTAAATGTTAAACCTAAAGATATAAAACTTCTAAAAAGGAACATCAGAGAAAATCTTTATGACCCTGAGTTAGGCAAAAATGTCTTACACATAACAAAAAAAAGCATGATCAATACAAGAAAAAAAATGGTAAATTGGATTCTATTAAGACTGAGAAATTCTGCTCTTCAGAGGGTATTTTAAAGAAAATGGAAAGATAAGCCACAGACTGGGAGAAAATATTTGCAAATCACATATCTGATAAAGGACTCGTTTTCAGAATATATAAAGTACACTCAACTTTCAGTAATAATAAACAACTCAGTATAAAATAGTCAAAAGAATTGAACAGAAATTTCACCAAGGAAGATATATAAATAGCAAAAAACAGCTCATGAAAATGATCAACATCATTAGCCATTCAGGAAATGCAAATTAAAATTACAACAAGATATCACTACTGGCTTAATAGAATGGCTAAAATAAAAACCTTGACAATACCAAGTTCTGAAAAAGGTGGAGAAAACCTAAAAACATCATTTATTGCTAGTAGGAAAACCATATGCTATACTTCGGAAAACAGTTTGAAAGTGTTTTATAATATCAAACATACACTTGCCATAAAACCCAGCTCTTCCACTCCCAGGTATTTATCCAAGTGTAATGAGAACTTATGTTCCCACAAAGATCTATTCATGAATATTTATAATAGTTTTGTTTATAAATTGAAATATCTGGAAAAAAATCAAGAGATGTCTTAACTGAAAAATGATACTTCTATAAAAGAGAATACTACTCAGCAATAAAAATGAACTATTGATGAACACAATGATATGCATGAATCTCACATGCTTATACTAAGAGAAAGAAGCCAGATTTAATATACTACATACTGGATGTGATCTTATATATAGAAAACCCTAAAGACTCCATCAAAAACTGTTATAACTAATAAAAAAACTAATGAATTCAACAAATAAACAAATTAGTATATTATTTATACTAATAGTGAACTATCCAAAAACAAAATTAAAAAATAATCTCATTTACAATAGTAGAAAAACAATAAGTTATTTAGGAATAAATTTAACCAAGGAGGTGAAAGATTTGTACACTGAAAATTATATAACACTGATGAAAGAATCAAAGATTCCAATAAATTAAAGATATCCTGTGTTCACATATTGAAAGAATATATATTGTTAAAATGTCCATACTATCCAAACCAATCTACAGATTCAGTGCAATCCCTATCAAAATCCCAGTGTCATTTTTCACAGAAATGGTAAAAAAAAGTCATAAAATTTATGGACAATAAATCCAAAATAGCCAAAGCAATCTTGAGAAAGAAGAACAAAGCTGGAGACATCAGACCTTCTAATTTAAAAATATAATACAAAACTATAGTAACCAAAACAGTATGGTACCAGCATAAAAAGAGATACATAGCCCAATGGAACAGAACAGAAAGCTCGGAAATAAACTCATGCATATACAGTCAACTGATCATTGAAAAGGGGACAAAGAACGCACTAGGGGGAAAGGAAAATCTCTTCATTCTGTTGGGAAAACTAGATATCCATATGCAAAAGAGTAAAATTGAACACTTACTGTGGTTTGAATGTTTGTGTCCCCCAACATTCATATGTTGTAATCCTAATGTCCACTGATGGAATTAGGAGGAGAAGCCTTTGGGAGATGATTAGATCATGAGGGCAGAGTCTTCATAATTGAAATTAATGCCCTTGAAACAGAGAAATGTTGGCAAGGATATAGAAATGTTGGAACTGTTGTACACTGTTGGTGGTAACATAAATTGGTGTAACCACTACGGAAAACAGTGCCTAAAATAATTAGAAATAGAACTACCACGTGATCCAGCAATCCCATTTCTGGCTATATATCCAAAGGAAATGATATCAGTATCTCAAAGAGATATCTGCACTCCCACGTTCACTGAAACATTGTTCACAATATCCAAGATATGAAAACAACCTAAGTGTTCATTAGATTTATATGTGCCCCATTTCTTTGCCCAAGAAATGGGACACCTATAAACAATGAAATATTATGCAGCCATAAAAATGAAAGAAATTCTGCCTTTGGGGACATGGATTAACCTAGAGGACCTTAAGGGAAATAAGTTAGATACAGAAAGAAAAATATGTATGATCTCACTTATATGTGAAATCTAAAAAAGTCATACTCATAGAAGCAGGGAATAAAATGTTGATTACTAGAGACTTGGTGTGGGGGAGTGGGAGATATTTCTCAAAAGGGTACAAAGTTCCAGTTATAAGATAAATAATTCCTGGGAGTCTAATATACAGCATGGGGACTATAGTTAATAACACCATATTGTATCCTTGAAATTTGCTAGGAGAGTAGATTTTAAGTGGTCTTATCAAAAGAAATGGTAATAAGATGAGATAATGGATATGTTAATTAGCTTGATTGTGGTAATCATTTCACTGTGTGTGTGTGTGTATATATATATATATCTCTCTCAAATCATCACATTTGTATATCTTAAATATATACAATTTTAACTTGTCAATTATATCTCAATAAATGTGGGAGACAAAAAGACTATATATTGTATGATTCAATTTATATAACACTTTGGAAAAGACAAAACTATTAGGAGAGGAATGGATCAGTTTTTGCCAGGATTTGGAGAGGAAGGGAGAAGATGACTACTAAGATACATGAGGAAGTATTCTTGGTGATGAAACATTCTGTATAGTGATTGTGATGGTGCTTACACAAACTGTCCGTATTTGTCAAAACTTGCATAAGTTAGACTACAAGAGGATAAATGATGCAATGTGAAGATTATATCTTACTGAAAAATTTAAAAAAACAGATTTCCTACATTGAAATAGATATTCAGAAAATATAATAGAAGGTAAGGTCCTAATTATAACAGCACAATAAGAAACAAACTTAAAAATACTAAATTTGCAAAGAACCATAGTAGATCCATATGAACATAAAAGGAAACTTGCTAAGTGAAAAGATTCACTCAGTTTGTGGATAAGAATTCTCAATTCTTTAAAGATATAAACTCTTTCTAAATCAAATCTTATTGAAAATACTAACTAAACTTAGTTTACACTAGACTAACATATTGAAATTCAATTTTAAAACATTAATATGCAAGAATAGACACAGTTCTGATAAGGAATAGTAATGAAAGAATGCTAAGCTTCTCAGATGTCAAAGTGTACTATAAATCAAATTCAATTGCATCCTGTGTTAAATAGCACAGGATTAAAGAGAGCAATGGAAGATAATAGAGCCCTGAATTCGAACCAAACATGTGCCCTATTTTAGAATACAAAGTGGGGAAATCAAAGCAGTGGGGAAAATTAATTATGCATCTATGAAAATAGCCATCTAGAAAAACAATTAAAATTTAATCTTAATTAACTCCTTACATCAAAATAAAGTGAAGATAGATCAAAAATTTAAACATAAAATATGAAACTACAAAAATGAAGAAAATTAAATATTGAAAAAATTGAAGAATATTTTGATAATACTGAAATAAAGTCTTTCTAAAAGACAGAAAGGCCAAAGAATATATTGAAAGATTTGATTATGTAAATATAAATCTATTTCTATATGGCCAAAAATATTCTTCACAGTATAAAAACATGGAAAATAAATCATGAGCTGGAAAAATAATAATTACACACACAATGGTAAAAAGGTTAATTTTCTTAGTATATAATTAAATCATAAAAATCGGTATGGAAAAGATCAGCAATCAAGTAAAACAGGTAAAATTCATTAATAGGCAATTCACAAAAAAGAAATACAAATCATTTCAAACGTGAATAGATGCTCAAATTCACCTGTATTTATTAACTACAAATTAAGCCATATAATTGAAACATAATTTCTTTAATCAGATTGTCAAATACCATAAATGTTTATCAAGCACTGATTGTTGAGAATGTGGTCAAACAGCATTTTACAGACTGAGGGCAGTAGTATAGTTTAGTACAAGCTCATGGATGGCATTTTGGCAATAACTGCGAACATCAACAATTTAAATACACATACCAATTGACTCAGCAATTCCATTTCTATGAACTCATACTTACACAATTTCATAAAGACTTCAATGCAGAATAATTTGTCATAGAAAAAGATTGGGGGAAACATGAAGAGGACTGGATAAATTAATTTTAGTGTATCTCGATAAAGGAGCATTAAGCAATATGAGGAAACTGAGAATGATTTCAATCTATATAGACTGATGTGGAAAGATCTTCAGGAGGCTGAGTAGTAAAATGCAAAATTTATATGCAGATATAAACACAAAGACATATATGAAATGTGCTTATATTTGCAAAGATTATTAATTGCAGAATCTTACAGACTGTAGTGATTACATCTGGAAGAACTCGGAGACTTTGGTGAAGGATGAGTAGGAGGTTTATTCTACACTATTACCACTTAGTAAGGATTCTATTTTTAATATTTATCATCTATTATACGTGCAAACTTTTATTTAAAAAGGTAAAATATTACACTAAAGAGCTCATATGTAACACAAATGAAATTGAATAAAAAAAAACTCTATAAATCATTGAATATCCTAACTAGTACAATGAAAATAATGAAGATAAAAGACAAGAATATGACTAAAAATAGGGCTAAGAATGAAAAATAAAGTAATAAAAATATACATAAATTAATTAAAAATTAGTGCAACACTATAAAAATTTCATTGATTAATTCATTACATATTACTTATTGGCTCCCTACTGTCATGCATTTCACCTTTCTAGGTAAAATAATAAATAAGATATTATAGAACTTACATCCAGTAGAGAAATTGCTATTAATAGCACAAACACAGTTTATCCTTAACTTATAATTATCATAAATCCTTTGAAGAAACAGAAAGTTTGCATCAGATTTATGAAGACTTTTACACTCAAAAGAGATGGGTTTAATGCCAAATTACTTTCTTTATGATGGATGATGAACTTACTTACTAGTTGACATAATTATTTTTTTCCACAGCTTCTTCATAGCATTGGTCATTTCTGAATTTCTCAGAGTGTAGATTAATGGGTTCAGCATGGGGGTTATTACTGTATAAAACACGCTCAATGATTTGTCAAAGGGGAAGGTCTCTGCAGGTCTTGCATACATGAAAATACAGGGAACAAAGAAGAAGACAACCACAGTGATGTGGGAACCACAGGTCTGGAGGGCTTTCCGCCTCCCTTCCTGACTAAGATTCTTTAGAGAGCGCAAGATGACACCATAAGAGAAGAGTAAGAGCAGAAACACAACAGTGCAGATCAGTCCTCCATTGGCCACCACTAAGAGGCCAACGACACGGGTGTCAGTACAGACGAGTTTCAATAAAGGATACATATCACACATAAAGTGATCAATGATGTTGGGGCCACAGAATGGGAGCCCATAAATACTGCTAAGCTGAATTACTGAGTGTAGAAAGCCTCCAACCCAACACACTACCAGCAGCACAATACACACGCACTGCCTCATGATAACCAAATAATGCAAGGGCTTACAGATGGCCACATAGCGGTCATAGGCCATCACCAACAGAAGAAAGATCTCTGATCCACCTAAAAAGTGCTCTGTAAAGAGCTGGGCCATACAAGACTGGAAGGATATGGTATTTTCCCCAAAGAACAAGTCTGAAATCAATCTGGGGGAAATGGAAGAGGAATATAGGACATCGATAAATGAGAGACTTGCAAGGAAAAGGTACATCGGGGAGTCCAGGTTCTTACTGACTGTCACAGTCACAATAATGAGCATGTTGCCCACCATGGTCAAAATGTAAAAGAGTAAAAACAAAACAAAAAGAACTTTCTGCTCGTTTGGATTCTCTGTGAGGCCCAAGAGGATAAAGTAAGTCACATTGTTCCAAGTTTCCATTTAGTCTTTACAGGTGCCGACTTCAGATATTAGAAGCAGTTTACCTATAAAACAAGAGGGAAAACTTTTAAATGCATTATATGTTTAATCTTTTATTTATCCATTCAATTAAAAGAAAGTGTACAGAATATCTATTTGTGTCAGATGTGTCACATTTTGGTTACTAAGTCGAATAAAACATAGTCCCCTACCCTTGGTGATATGATGCATAATGAGAGATCAGTACAATCCAGGTCAATATAATAAGTGCCATTATAACAATATTCACACAATGCTAAGTGTCACAATGCAGGGATATATCAATCAAACTGGAATCAGAAACGGCTTCCGAGAGGAAGCAGTGCTTTAGCTGAGTTTTTTCAGGAAAAGGCAAAAAACAAAAGAAGATGATAAGGGAATCCTATGAAAAGGTGCACCATTTGTAAAGTCAGAAATGCGTAATACCTGACTCTCAAGGTAATTTGCATATTCAAAGTGAGTATAACAAATTGTGAATGGAAACTCATTGACCTGGAGTGTCTCAGACCTCTTGAGACCTCTTTCTTAAGGTCTGTAGATGGATAGATCACTTTTCTGTGACCAATAAATGCAGAAGCACTTCTATTTTGCGTCTCCATTCCTTCTCTCCACTAATTTTCAAACATACATGCTACGTCTCAAATTTTGGACATCTCCAATTGTCTGTCAATTTGGTATTTATAAAGCTAAATTTTTAATTTTCCATGATACATATAGGTGTTCCTCATCTCATTAAATGGTACTACCTTCATGTTATTGTTCAGACAATAAATCTCACAGCATCCTTCACTCTTTTAGTGCTCTCAAATTATTATTCAGACCTTAACAAATCCTGTTGACTCTACTTTCCAGTGTATCACAAATTTGATCATTTCCCAACCCCCATTTCCTCCCTGGCCCACAGCAATAACCTCCTACCAAGACTCTCCAAATTAACTCTGTCCCCAATAATTTATTCTCCTGAAGCAGTTCAAATATTCCCTTTTAAATCTCACTCTGATTATATCACTCCACTGCTCAAAACTCTTGCAGTGGATTCCAATCACATACGCACAATTTAATGTATTCCATTTACTGTTTACAGTAACAAGAACTATAATCCCCATTTCCCAGTTGAAGATATTGAGGCTCAGAACATCTAATTAATTTCCCAAAGGTCACACATTTTTAAGTGATAAAACTAGGCTTGGAATCTGTTTATTTCAAAGTGATTTAATTTCTTACAGAATGAAGAAATTAACACAATTGTGAAACCCAGTTGCCACTATTTACTGTTAGTCTTACCTTATGGAGGCTTGTTCACAGTCTGAAGGAAGACTTTTTAACTCACTCACAGGAACCTGGAATTTTTCATTAATCCCGTATGACAACAGAGGACAAAAAGATGCATTATGACTTGAGGATATATTTGGTTTCATTCAGCTGTCTGTTCAACCATTTCCCATGGAAATTTTTCCTGAGTAACTTCTGTCCTATGAACTTCCAAATAGGAAAACACCATTCAATTGCTTAGCCCTTCTCATTCTATCATTTTGGTCTGGCCAGACTATCTGTCTTGAGATTTTGAGAGACATTCTTGTGCTTTTTTTTATGTCATGCTTTAAATATAACAATGCACCTCCTGAAAAATTTATACAAGTTCTTAAGAGGATATCTTCTGCTTCCCAACAGGGGCAAAGATCATTGGTCATTTTATTCCTTCTAACCACATTTATCATTGAGTCCTGGAATTGGAATATATCCAAGACTAATTCTACCTTAATTAAATTCACTGGGATTTGCCACAACATTTAAAAGTACATCTATATGTAAACATACGACCAGGACAAATCACATAATTAGGATCAGAAAGATGTAACATGGAGAAAAAAATAGCTTTAGAACAATTATGATACTATTGCCAGTCAAGAATAAATTATCAGCTGAGTCATTTTGCTCCAGTGAAGATTAATTTATCAAGTGTCCCCATTTGTCCTAGCAAGTGTTTCCTTCCTTTTGTTTAATACTCAATTTATTCTGTCTTGAAGCGTGGCTAGAAACATTAAAAATTTTATCACCAATTTAGATAAAATAACTATCCAACTTTTGGTTATTTAAAAAAAATTAGAGCACGTATTTTATATCAGGAACTCTGCTATGAAAGAGGGCACAGCAACTAATAAAACATGGGGAAAAAATCATATAAAAGACCATGCCTGCATCAACCTTATACTCTTATAGAGAGACAGATGATAAATAAGAGGACTTTTTAATAAAATAATTATAATCTTAATCAGTGCTAATGGCAACAAACAAGGTACTGAGACAGAAAAGAAGGAGAATTCTATCACAGATAATGGCATCAGAGAAGGTCTTTCCTAAATGTTATGTTTAAACTGAGACCCAAAGGAGAGGAAGTTGCTTCCATTGGAAGCACTGTTACATGTAGTTTCAGTGTTGAAAAGAGTGTAGCCGGGGCGGCCCAGTGGCGCAGTGGTTAAGTTCGCATGTTCCGCTTCTCCGCAGCCCGGGGTTCGCCAGTTCGGATCGCGGGTGCAGACATGGCAACGCTTTGCAAAAGCCATGATGTGGTAGGCGTCCCACGTATAAAGTAGAGGAAGATGGGCACGGATGTTAGCTCAGGGCCAGTCTTCCTCAGCAAAAGGAGGATTGGCAGTAGTTAGCTCAGCGCTAATCTTCCTCAAAAAAAAAAAAAGGAGCGTAGCAAGTTCAAGACACTGAAAGGTCAGTATACATAGAGGTAATAGGGAAGACAGAGGAGAAAACAAACTGGAATTGAAGACATGAATAGGAACCATACTCTTCAGGGCAGTACGGAGCTTAGCAAGGAATCTGGATTTTATTTTTTCAAGTCTTTTAAAGTGGGAGTAAATAACTTAGATATTTTTTTAATTAGGGAAATTTTCCATCTGAAATATTTCAAAATTAAGATCGAAGAGCTATTTTAAAATTGCTACTAAATCACATGCTTTACTATACAGGAAAGGTTAAGAAATATCACTTATTTGTGTTTCTGCTTGAGCACTAAGCACAATGCTTACAGAGTAGGTGTTCAATAAAATTTAAGTGAATATATCAACAGCTCTCTATAGTATCAATAATGTTTCTACTCACTAACTTACTTGTGGTCCTTTATGACTCCCTTATTTCTTATGTGTATTGCAAACAGAAACAGGGACAACTATCTAACAGATAAAATAAAATACTTTACACAAGCCTCCATCAGCAACCGTACTCAAAACCAAAGGTGTGTGGCTGCCCAAAAACTTTGAATGCACCCAGACATTTTGTTAGTGTCCCGGAGGATGTAGTGTCCACACTCCCAACATAAAATCCAAAGGACTACATTTTCCAGATCTCCTTGACAATTGAGTGCAGACATGTGACTTTAGTTCTGCCAACCAGGATCATCTGTGCAAGTCTTTAAAGTAGAAATTAGTTATCTGAGGCTGGCTTCTGGTATGAAGTCAACAGAGTCAGAGTGGTTCTAGGTCAGAGCAGTGATGGCACCTTTGCAGTTAGCCAGTGCCAGCATGGTTATGGTGTCAGCAGACACAGCATGTCCTTTAGCTTGACAGTCCTGTCAGGGGTGCTTATGCAAATTGTTTCTTGTCACTCAGACTAGAATCTGTGACTCTAGCTCTTCCAAAAGTTCTTTATGCTATAATTTCATGTAGTAAGTGCCTTCTAATTAATCTCTCTAGATATGATTCTATCTCTTCAAGGGAGAACTCTGACATACACCAGACTAATCTGAAATTCTCCATTTCAATTTACCAGCAAGGTAGAAGATCATCAACTTCAGAAGCATTGCAGTTAAGAAGGTTTCTTTTTACAAATGCATTTATTCTCAAGAGTATTACATGGATATGATGGTAATTTATTGAGTAAATATTTATTAAGCATTTATTCTGTGTCAATCTCTGTTCTAGATACTTAGATATGTAGTAGTGAACAAAACAAATAATGCTTCTATTTTTATGGAGTTTATATATTAGTTGGAAGAGAGGAACAAAAAACAGATGAATCAGATTGTGAAAAATGCTGAGAAGAAAATTAACAGGGTTGTTTGATAGACAGTAACTGAAGGAGAAAGAGGATGGCTTTACATGGATGATTAAGAAAGACCTCTCTTAGAAGGTGGCAGTTGGAGTGAAAACTGAGTAATAACAAAGAGCCACTCGTGCAGACCTCTGAAAGGCAAGCATTTTAGGGATAAAGAACTAGTGCTGAGACCTTAGGGCAAAAATGAAGCCATTGGGACTGAAACATAGGCAACATGGTAAACTGTAGTACTGGATAAATCTACAGAGATTTGTATTTGAGTGGTGAGCAACCGTGCCTAGCCCTGGATGCTATGAAAAGCCTATTATATTTTAGTGTAAATTTGGCCAGGTAATTTTCATTCTACCAATCAGCATAGTTCAGCATCTTAAGGTAATATTTGCTTGAATATGTATGATATAGATAGATGAGATAGGTAGATAGATAGAGAGATAGATGCAGATAGATGATAGATAGATAAATATAAGTATATAAGGTTTCATTTAGCTTCATCCTGACTTTAATTAGAGCTGAATTAATTATAGGTTAGGGTTGTTTGGTGATCTCAGAAAAGAGTAATTAATCATACTCATCAAGGTCATATCTTTGCTTTTAAAAACACTTTTATAATGTTTTCTATGTGTCAGGCACTGTTATAAGCACTTAACAAATATTAACTCATCTATCTGGCCCAATGGCTCTATGAGATAATCACTATCATTACTGTTTTTACAGATGTAGAATATGTGGCGTAGAATTTTAAAACTTTTCCCAGGTTGCATTGAAACCCAGGAAATCTGACTGTAGTGCCTTCTCTTAACCTCTATCACATACTATCTTCTCTAGACAAGTATCTCCCTTTATTTTCTCAGTTCATATTCTGGTTGCCTGCTCTGTTGGCCTCAGATTCATAACAAAATAATACCTTGACTCCTCAAAAAGGACTTGTCAGGAGAAAATTAGACGCACAAATGACTCAGCCCCAAGAAAGTGGAGGCAATGTAGATTAGAAATGTAGATTAGAAAACCAGGAGACAGAGGTTCAGTAATGGCCGAGGAGGTTGGAAACCATTCCAGTACCCAAGAGCTTCTAAAATGGCAGTCAGCTTTCAGAATATTCTTCACAACAGGAAAAAATGCAGAGTATCATTTCTTCTAAAGCTCACAGAAAGCTTAGATTAATGAATATTTCTATTATACTCTCAGACTCCAGTAATAAAGAATGTTCATAATAACTAACATCTATTAAGTATTCAGTGGTACTAAGAGCTTTCCAAGAATTCTTTATTTGATCCTGATAATGTCTCTATCAGTATTCTTTAATTGAATCCTCAAGATGTTGTGTTTTGCAGAAATTCAAACTCTAAGTGGAAAAATTAAGTTTTATCTTAGGACTGTCTAATTCAAACAATATGCTCTAATATTTCTAATCATATCATATCATGATTAGAACAGTCATAGTCATATATCATTCTAATATACTAAATCTTATCACCCATGTCTCCAAAATTTGCTTACAAAAATAATACAGAAAATCTCTTTCACACAGTAGAATCGTGAAGAAAAAAAGGCTCTCACTCTGAATAAGCAGCTAAGATAACAATAACAATGACTTTTAGTACAAATAATGTACAGTAAATGTTAGACCTTCCATTTGGGGGCAGAAAGAGAAAGAATGAATCAGCCCAGATATGGCAGAAGTAGAAATTACAAAAAAAGAATATGGAGAGGGGCCAGTCCCATGGCTGAGTGGTTAAAGTTCCATGCACTCTGCTTCAGCCACTCGGGTTCACAGCTTTGGATCCCAGGTGAAGACCTACTCCACTCATCAGCCATGCTGTGGAGGCATGCCACATACTAAGTAGAGGAAGATCGACACTGATGTTAACTCAAGGCTAATCTTCCTCAAGGAAAGAAAAGAGGAGGATTGGCAACAGACAGTATCTCAGGGCAAATCTTCCTCACAAAAAAAAAGAATAAGGAGAATAGAGACCTAAAACATTCCTATATATTCAGATTTTCTTTTTTAAAGATTGGCACCTGAGCTAACATCTGTGGCCAATCTTTTTCTTTTCCTCTTATTTTCTTTCTACCCAATGCCGCCCAATATATAGTTGTATATTCTAGTTGTAGGTCCTTCTAGTAGAAGCAGCTCAAGTGTCCACTGACAGATAAATGTATAGGCAAAATGAGGTATATGCATACAATGGAATGCTATTTAGCTTAGAAAAGGAAGGAAATTTTGACATATGCTAAAAAATAGATTAATATACAGTATATCATCCTAAGTGAAATAAGACAGTCACAAAAGGGCAAAGATTATATAATTTCATTTACATGAGGTACTAACGTTGTTAAATTCATTAACAGGAAGTAGAATGTTGGTTGCCTGGGGCTCAGAGACGGGGAATTATTGTTTAATGGGTGTGGTTTCAGTTTTAGGAAGATGAAAAAGTTTTGGAAATATATGGTGGGGATGTTTGCATAACAATGTGAATTAACTTAAGGCCAGTGAACTGAACACTTAAAAATGGTTAAAATTGGGAGGGCTGGCCTCATGGCACAGCAATTAAGTTTGCACATTCTGCTTCGGTGGCCCAGGGTTCGCCAGTTCGGATCCTGGGTGTAGACATGCAACACTTGGCAAGCCATGCTGTGGTAAGTGTCCCACATATAAAGTAGAGGAAGATGGGCACAGATGTCAGCTCTGGGCTAATCTTCCTCAGCAAAATAAGAGGATTGGCAGCAGATGTTAGCTCAGGGCTAATCTTCCTCAAAAAAAAAAACACATTTATTTAAAAAATGGTTAAAATTGCAAATTTTGTTATATATACTGGAACATAATTTAAAAAATAAATTTAAGAACTAAGGTGACTGCATTAATAGGCTCATTATGTGAACATAAACTACAGCAAAATAGCTCAAAGTGTATGCAAAGATCATTGACTTCAGACGCACCTGAGTAATTTATTTAAAAGGTAGGTATGTCAATCCAACAACAAATTTACTAAATTTAACACTGTCATGATAATCTGAATTTTATAGAAACTCTAATTTTGATGCTACCTTAAAATTTTACAACCATTGGGAAATACATAAATCTAAATAGAATATTTTTATAATGATATATAATTTTACTCTTGGACTTTTCCTTGATGTGCTTATAGGATGACATCAACATACTTTTAACTAATAGTGTTCATTTGGCTCTGAACCATAGAAATTATCTTCTTTTCTCTTCTCCATTTAAAGGATAAGTTCATTTTATATTGTTATGATTATTTCTCAAAGTCACTTTTTCACTCCAGAACTTTCTCATAGCATTTTTCACCTCTAAATTTCTGAGTGTGTAGGTTTAAGAAGTTTAACAAGGGAGTTGTCATAGTATAAAACACAGCCACCGCTTTATCAATGGAGAAGGTGGCGATTGGGTGCAAACATATAAATATGCAGGGCACAAAGACTAAGATGACAACAGTCATGTGATAGACAGGTGGAGAGAGCATTGCATCTCCCCTGCATGTTATACATCCTTAGAAAGTACAAGATGACCACATAGAAGACCATCAAGAGGAAAAATTTAACCGAGAGATGAACTCACTCTTGACAGCAACAAAGACATGAAGGGTATGAGTGCCCATGAAGACGAATTTCAACAGAAGGTTCAAGTTACACATGAAAGGTCCATGACATTGGAGCCAGAGACAGGCAGCCAGACTGTGAGGAGGATCTGAATGGTTGCAAGGACAAAGCCTCTGGCTCAAACCACTTGAAAGAGGAAGCCACATCCTTGTCACTCTTGGTGATTTCATTGTACAGGGGTTTACAGATGGCCACATAGTGGTCACTGGCATCCATCATGGGCAGAACAATCTCAGCAGCACCAAAAGATGCTCAGCAAAGACTTGAGTCATGCACTTCCTGGAAGAGATGATTTTCTTTACAGCCTAAGTGTCAGCTGACATTTTAGGGTCATGAGTGAAGAAGAGCAGCTATCTCTAAGGGAAAAGTAACACAGGCAGGAAATGGAAGCACTACCCAAGGGTATAGAAGATGACCTGATGAATGAAAAGATATATTCTCTTCAATATTCTAAAGATATAAACTTTTCCTAAATTAATCTTCTTAAATTGAATCTTCTTGAAAATAATAACTGAACTTTTTCTAACTAAACTATTTTAAACATTTCAATTTAATTGTAAACTTACTTTAATTTTCAACTTATATTATTTTCTTATTTAAATTTATTATTTTATTTTAAACTTAATTTTGCAACATACACATGCAAGACTAGACAAGCTTCTGAAAAAAAAATAGTAATGAGGGACTGCTAGTCATCTCATATACCAAAATGCATTATATATCAAAGCAACTACATTGTGTGTCAATTGGTACCTGAACAAAGAGATCAACAAAATAGAATAGAGTCCTCAGTTGGATCCAAATATATATAGGAGTTTAGAAAACAGTAGTCAGGACTTCAAATCAATGACAAAGAGATAATTATGCAACTATGAAAAACAACTAAAATTTAGAAAAACAACTAAAGTGCAATCCCTATTTAACTCCTATATCAAATAAACTTCAGATGGATTAGAAGTTTTAAAATAAGATAAGGACCACAAAAATGCTTAAAAATTAAATGCCAAATATAGCTGAAGAATATTTTGGTAAGAGTAAAGTGGAGAAAGTCTTTCAGCAAGAAACAAAAAACTAAAAGTAAATAAATATCACATGTAAAGAAAAATAATTTGCATGCCAAAAGCATTCTACATAGTATAATAAAGTCAAAACCATAACAGAAGCCAGAAAAATAATAACTGCATGAACAATAGTAAAAGGTGTCATTTCCCGTACACAATTAACTCACAGAAATCAGTATGCAAAACATCTATTGAATAAAATACATATAAGATATTAATAGACAACTCACAGGAAAAGAAATACAAATCACAGTAAATGCAAAAAGATGCTCAAATTCAATTATATCAAAAGGATTTTAAATAAAGTATAAAAAATGAAATAAAATAACTTCAAGATGTATGCATAAATATTTATCAGGTGCTGTTGGTTGAGATTGTAGACAAAAGTATCCTCATAGATGGTGGGCAGGAGTGTGGCAGTTTGTATGTCCTCAAGGATGCTAGTTTGGCAGTAACTATGAATACCAACATTTCATATACATACAGTATCTGACCACTGATTCAAATATGTACGACAGTTTCACTTCTAGGAACTCATACTTGCACATATTCAAAAGCATATTTATTGTAAAATTATTTGTCATAGAAAAAGAGGAATAGCATGAAGAGGTATGCATATATGAATTTTAATATATGTTTATAAGGCAGTATAATACAGTTTGAGAAAAACTGTTAGAACTATATGGACTGGTATGGAAATCTTTTCAAGATGTTGCATAGCAAATGCAAGTATTAACATACACAGAAAAAACACAAATATATTTGAATGCATTTGCATTTGGAAAGATTATTACCTGAAGAATATTAAGAAAAAGATAAGTGACTGCCTCTGGGGAAGAGGACTGGAGACTAAACAGAGATAAATAAGAAATTTATCTTCACTTTATCCCGTTTTGTACAGTTTGCATTTTTACTACTTATTATATATTACACTTCAATTTTTCTTTAAAATCTAGACGTATTACATTAAAAATTTCATATATAACGCAACTAAAATTTCACAAAGAAGACAGAGTATATAGCATTAAGTATTTTAAATACTGTAATTATAAGAATGAACTTAAATGACGAGAATCTGAATAGAAATAATAGTCTCGGAAAAAAGCAAAAACGAGAAATGTATAAATTGATTAAAAATTAAGGTAACTAAATAAAAATTTCCTCACTAATTCATTATATATTATTGACTCGTTGCTTTATAGGCATTACTGCTCTAGGTGAAGTGATAAACAGGACATTATAAGACCCTACATTCTAGCAGGGTGTAGGGGAAGAAGACAAATCCTCTATCCTCTGGGTCCTTCTGCCTGGGCTATAAATTAAATTGACATGACACAGAATAACAGGAGAAAATCAGGGTGGCCCAGCAGCGCAGCAGTTAAGTTCACACGTTCCGCTTCTTGGTGGCCCGGGGTTCACTGGTTTGGATCCGGGTGTGGACATGGCATCGCTTGGCAAAAGCCATGCTGTGGTAGGCATCCCACGTATAAAGTAGAGCAAGATGGGCATCGATGTTAGCTCAGGGCCAGTCTTCCTCAGCAAAAAAAGGATTGGCAGTAGTTAGCTCAGGGCTAATCTTCCTCCAAAAAAAAAAAAAAAATAGGAGAAAATCAAACAAAGCTTTGTAATGTGTGTAGTTGGGAGACACTCAGGAAAACTGAGTATCTCCCTAGAATGACCAAAGTTGTCACCTTAAATAGCATCTTTAGATAAGGACAAAAGAGAATGTTGGTGGTAGTGGTTTGGGACTTCAAAGGGGAGGAAGGCAATTCACATGGAAATGGAAAAGCAAATATTTGGTAAACAGAACTTTGATAAGAATGTGTTTAGCAAGGACTCTTTCAGTCTATCAATACCCAGAGTTATCTATGGTGATGGCCTATCCTGGGGACAGGCCTTTTATCTTAAATTCTTTTAGGCAGGTAGGGGAGGGCAAACTTTCTTTCAGAGTCTTTTGTTCTTAAAAATAATCCAGCCAAACAGACATATTTTGAGGTGACCAGTTCTGATCCCCAACAAGGGAGAGAAGCAGTAATTAATAGCACAATCACATAGTTCTTTGCTTAATTATAATTATCATAAATTCTTTGAAGAAAGTCAGTATCAGATTTAAGAAGACTTCTGCATTGCAAGGAAATGGACCCTAATGTGAAATGACTCTCTTCATGGTAGGTAATAAACTTGTTTACTACAAGATATGAAATTTCTTCTCCAGACTTTCTTCACAGCATTCGTCATCTCCGAATTTCTCAGAGTGTAGATTAATGGGTTCAGCATGGGAGTTATGACTGTATAAAACAAGCTCAATGATTTGTCAATGGGGAAAGTCTGTGCAGGTCTTGCATTTATGAAAATACAAGGAACAAAGAAGAAAACAACCACAGTGATGTGGGAACCACAGGTCTAGAGAGCTTTCAGCCTCCCTTCCTGACTAAGGTTTTTTAGAGAGTGCAAGATGACACCATAAGAGATGAGTAAGAGCAAAAGTGCAGATCAGTCCTCCATTGGCCACCACTAAAAGGCCAATGACATAGGTGTCCGTACAGATGAGCTTCAATAAGGGGTACATGTCACAGAAAAAATGATCAATGATGTTCGGTCCACAGAATGGGAGCCCATAAATAGTGTAAAGCTGAATTACTAGTGCAGAAAACCTCCAACCCAACACACTACTAGCAGCCAAATACACACCCACCTCCTCATGATGACCAAATAATGCAAGGGCTTACAGATGGCCACATCTGGTCATAGGCCATCACCAACAGAAGAAACACCCCTGATCCAGCAGAAAAATGCTCTGTAAAGAGCTGCATCATACAATATTGGAAGGACATGGTGTTTGTCCCAAAGAACAAGTCTGAAATCAACCAGGGGGTAATGGAAGAGGAATAAATGACATCCAAAATTGACAGGTTACCAAGAAAAAAGTACATTGGGGTGTCCAGCCTCTTACTGAAAGTTACAGTCACAAGAATGAGCATGTTGCCCACCATGGTCAAAATATAGAAGAACAAGAAAATAATGGAGAGGACTTTCTGTTCCTTTGGATTCTGCGTGAGGCCCAAGAGGACAAAGTAAGTCACATTGTTGCTTGGTTCCATCTAATCTCTATTAGATGCTGACTTCAGATATTAGAAGCACTTTACCTACAAAGCAAGTGGGAAACCTTTTAAATGTACTATAAATTTAATATTTTATTTATTCATTCAATTAACAGTATCTATTTGTGGCAAATGAGTCATGGACACAGTGATTACCAAATTGAATAGGACATTGTTGCCTGTCCTCAATGATTTGATATGTATTGAATGACAAGTCAATTCTAGACTACTGTCATAAGAACCATTATAAGAATATTCACACAATGCTAAGGGACACAGTGTAGGAATGTATCAACCAAATTGGAATAAGAGATGGCTTCGCAAAGGAAGCAATGTTCTAGCTGGGTTTTAAATGAAAAGTGAAAGAACAAGAGAAGATGGAAATGGAATTCCATGAAAGGTGCACCGTTCATAAAGTCAAAAAAGTGTAATACTTGAGACCCATTTAGGGTAATTTACATAGTCAAAGTGAGTAGATCAAATATGAATGGAAGGTCACTGTGCTAGGTTGTCTCTTGTCTCATTGAAACCATTTTTTTAGGGTCTTTAGATGAATATTTCAGTTTTCTGTGACCAGTAAACCCTGAGGCACTTCAGTTTTGTGTCTCCAGCAGCT
Source organism: Equus asinus (assembly GCF_041296235.1). NCBI lineage: Eukaryota > Metazoa > Chordata > Mammalia > Perissodactyla > Equidae > Equus > Equus asinus. The sequence goes on from NC_091806.1 coordinate 20,461,635, forward strand.
ATCTCTCCATTAATTTTCAAATGTGTGTATACAAAATCTCCACTGCTAGACGTCACTAATTGGATGTCAGTTTAGTATTTATAAAACTAAATTTTTAATTTTCTACAATAAGCATACATGTTCCTTATCTCATTAAATGGTATCACTTTCCATGCAATTTTTCAGTCAATTAATGTGACAGTGTCCTTCACTCCCTTATTGCTTCCGTTTTACTTGTTGATACATTTAACAAGTTCTATTGACTCTACTTTCTAATATATCACAAATTTGATCATTTCCCAACCCCCATTTTCTTCCTGGCCCACTGCAATAACCTCCTGCACAGTATCTCCATTTTCATTCTGTCCTCCAACAGTTTCTTCTCCAGAAGCAGCTCAAATGATCCTTTTAAAATCTTATTGTGATTATATCAACTAATGCTCAAAACTCTTACAAGGGGTTCTAATCACACACTCACAATTTAATATATCATACTTAATACTTACTGTAACAAGAATTGTAATCCCCATTTCATAGCTGAAAAAATTGAGGTACAGAACATGTAATTAATTTTCCCAAGATCACACATTTCTAAGTAATAAAACTAGAATTGAACTTTAAGTTTGATTTATTTCAAAGTGATTTAATTTCTTACATAATGAAGAAAGTCACACAATTGTGAAGCCTGGTTCCCACTGTTTACTGTTAGTCTTACCTTATGATGGCTTGTTGACAATCTGAAGGAAGACTTTTTAACTTATTCATAGGGACCTGGAATTCTTCTTTCATCCACTATGACAAGAGAGGACAAAAAGCTGCATTATGACTTGAGGATAGATTTTGTTTCATTCGACTGTCTGTCTATTTTCTCCACTGAGTCGTCTGATTATACAGAAGATTATTTTCATTTGCACTGTAGATTATTTGATAGGATTTGTATGATGCACACAGATAAACAAAATTTTATCACGTTAGGATAATTTAATCAAAAGATAAGCAAATCCTAATTTTACATAAGAACAGCTACTAGCCATTTCCCAGGGAAAGTTTCCTGGGGTAACTTCTTTCCTACTAACTTCAAAATAGAAAAACACCATTCAATTGTTTAGTGCTTCTCATTCTATCGTGTTGGTACAGCCAGACCATTTGACTTGAGTTTTTAGAGATATTCTTGTGATTTTTTTATGACATACTTTAAGCCTAACAAAGGAACACCTGAAAAGTTCAGAGCAGTTCTGAAGAGGGTAGCATCTTCTTCTCAACTGGGGCAAAGATCATTGGACACTTTACCCTTTCTGATCACATTTATCATTGAGTCCTGGAATTGGCATATATCCAAGACTAATGCTTGCTTAATTAAATTCACTGGGATTTGCCATAAAATTTAAAAGAACATTTAGGTGTAAATATATACTAGCACAAATCACATAATTAGTGTCAGAAAGATGTAACATAGAGAAACCAAAAAGCTTCAGAACCATGATAAGACTATTGCAAGTCAAGAATAAAATATCAAGCCAGTCATTTTGTTCCAGTGAAGATTAATTTATCAAGTATTTCCTCTCTTGTCATAGCAAATTTCTCTTTCCTTTTATTTAATAGTCAATTTATTCTGTCTTGAAGTGTGATAACATATGTTAAAAAATGTCACCAATTTAGGTGTAATAACTAATTATTTATCCAATTATGGATTACTTTTAAAAATTAAGGCCACCTATTTTATTCCAGTGTCAACTTAAAAAGCAAATTCACCTGTGACAAATAGAAATGGCAAGCAAGAGGGTATATCAGAGTATATGAGAAAGCCATTTGGTGTAAACCTAATTCATCCTGACATTTTTTTTTCCAAAAGAGCCTGACCATGGCCATTGAGCATGCATTGTATATCTGCTTTAAACATTTACTATGGCAAGAACAAATGCCCTTAAGATAAAGGTGCAACTTCCCCCCATATTGGCATTTCCTTAAGGATAAGCATCTCTTCCTAGGCTAGGAACTGATTGCTGTGCTCACCTTTGACCACCCAGCTCACCTGTGACCAGCCAGCTTGAGAAAACAGACTTGCCACCCTGCTGTGTTCACCAAGAGAGCAGATCTATCTGCTGTGTCCATCAATTGCTGTGCCAACAGAGCAATCTTGTGACTATTGTGTGAAGGACATTTTAATCATATGTGAAACATCCTCTCTGGGGGTGTATAACCACTCTGTATACCCCACTTCTTTGGTGCCCTTTCTTCCTTCGGGAAGAAAGGCCCCAGGCCATGGTCCTCACATTTTAGCTCAGAATAAACTCACTCAAGTTTTCATTTATAGATTGGTTATGGATTATTTTTGTCGGCACCTGCTATTTCACCCTCAAGATGAGTTTATTTGGCAACAGCCAAAGGAATTGCAATTTGGCATGTGCGTGCTATGGTGGACTGTAGGCAAATCTAGACAACAAAGGAGATGAGTTACGAGGAAAAGGGGAGGAACTGATCTAAAAGAAAGTACATGGGGGAAAGCAACAGTTCAGGGAAGAAATGGCTTCTCCTTGGCTGAGGCACGGCATTTCCCATTGGCTTGGCTGTTTCCAGGTGGGGAGAGAAATCTTCCTTCAGCATTAATGTAGTTTTACTTCTTGTTGAAGATGCAAGCACAGGTTTCTTCCTCTTAGAGTGTAGGATAGGGTGTGAGAGCTCCCCCTCCAGGCTTCTGGACTCAAATTAAATTAAGGTTTCTTTTGTCAACTTCCATACCAGGAACTGTGCTATGAGTGGGACCCCAGCAATAAATAAAACTGAAATAAAATCTTTAAAAGGTCCTTCCTGCATGGGCCTTACGTTCTTTTGAGTCACACAATATATAAGGGATAGTTTAATAAAGTTATTATTGTTTTATTCAGAGCTTCTAAGACAGCAAACAGGGTGCTGTGACAGAAAATAAGAGGGAGAAGTCTACTATGGCTAAGTTCATCAGAGAAGGACTTTCTTAAGAAGTAATGTTTACCCTGAGATCCAAAAGATAGGAAATTGTTACCATTAGAAGCACTGCTACATGTAATAATATTAAGTAAAAATTATCTCATTAAGTAAAATTATCTCACTTCACAGATGACATGATGTATATGTAGAAAACTAAAAATTTCACAGGAATTTTTATTGCAGTACCATGTTGAAAAGTAAGGGTGAGACTGGGCATACTTGTCTTGTTCCCGATTTTAGTGGGAAAGTTTTAAAACTTAATCCATATATGATGGTAGTTGTGGATTTGACCTATACAACATTTATTATGTTGAGGTATGTTACTTCTACATCCAATTTCTTGGGAGCTTTTTATCATAAAATGATGCTGAATTTCTATACTATATAGGAATGACTCAAAGAGGAAATTAAGAAAACAATTCCATTTCAAAACATCACCAAAAAGAATAAAATACTTAAGAACAAACTTAACCAAGGAGAGAAAAGGCTTGTATACTGAAAACTGCAAAATGTTGCTGAAAGATATTATAGAAGACACAAATAAATGGAAAGACATTCATGGACTGGAAGATTTAATGTTAGTAAGATGTCACACTACCTAAAGTCACCTACAGGTTCAATGTAATCCCTATTAAATCCCTAAGGGTGTTTTGCAGACATAGAAAAATCCATCCTAAAATTCACATGGAATGTCAAGGTACTCCAAATAGCCAAAATAATCTTGAAAAAGAAGAACAAAGTTGGATGTCTCATACTTCCTGATTCCAAAACTTACTAGAAAGATATGGTAATCAAACAGTGCGGTGTTGGCATAAAGACAGACATACAGACTAGTGCAATAAAGTACAGAGCCTCGAAAGAAACCTTTGCATATGTTTTCAAACGATTTTTGACAAGGGTACAAAGAGCATTCAATGGCAAAATGACAACCTTTCAACAAATGGTGTTGAGAGAACTGGATATCTAAAAGCCAAAGAATAAAATTGAACCCTGAACCTTATACAAAAATTAACTCATAATAGTTCAAAGACCTAAAATACTAGCTAAAACTATAAAACTCTTAGAAGAAAATTTAGACTCAGCAACGATTTCTTGGGTATGAGACAAAAAGTACAGGCAAGAAGAGAAAAAATACATAAATTGTGCCTTAAAATTAAGAACTTTTGTGCATCAAATGCTCTGTCACAGAGTGAAAAGGCAACACACAGAATGGGAGAAAGATTAGCAAACAATCTATCTGATAAGGTGTTAATGTGCAAAATATATAAAGAACCTCCACATCTCAACAACGAGAAAAGAAATAAAAGAAATAACTGACCAAAGTTGAGAAAAGGATTTTAATAGACCTTTCTCCAAATAAAACATATAAATGTCCAGTAAGCATACGGAAAGATATAAACATCACTAATAATTATGGAAATGCAAATCAAAACCATAATAAAATACAGCTTCCCACCCCTTAGGATAACTACTATGAAAAAAACAGAACATAGCACACATAAGAAAGAGAATGGAGAAATTGGGACAATAGTGCATGGCTGGTGGGAATGTACAATGATGTAGCTGCTAGAGAAATGCTGTGGTTTTACCTCAAAAAATTAAGCAAAGAATTATCATATGATTAGCAGTCCTGCTTTTGGATATATATCCAAAATAACGGAAAACAGAAACTCAAACGCCCTGCTATTTCTACACCCATTTTCATGGCAGTATTAATTATAATAGCCAGAAAGTAGAAACAAAGGAAGTGTCTACTGACAGATCAATATATAACTAAAATGAGACGTGCATACAATGGAATATTTTCAGCCTTGGAAAGGAAGGAAATCTTGATACATGTTAAAACAAAGATTAACCTGCAATACATTATTCTAAGGTAAATAAGGCATTCGCAAAAGGACAAAGACGTGTGATTTCAATTACATAAGTTACATAAAGCAGTCAAATTCATAGACAGAAAGTATGAATGTTGGTTTCCTGGGGCTCAGGGAGGGGGAATGAGGAATGTTTATTTTATTTATTTATTTATTTTTATTTTTATTTATTTATTTTTTTTTTTGAGGAAGATTAGCCGTGAGCTAATATCTGCTGCCAATCCTCCTCTTTTTGCTGAGGAAGACTGGCCCTGAGCTAATATCCGTGCCCATCTTCCTCTACTTTATATGTGGGACGCCTACAACAGCATGGCTTGCCAAGCAGTGCCATGTCCGCACCTGGAATCAGACCAGCGAACCCCGTGCTGCCAAAGCAGAACGTGCAAACTTAACCACTGCTCCACTGTGCCAGCCCCAAGGAATTATTGTTTAATGGATGTGGACACTCAGTTTTAGAGGAAGAAAAATTTCTGGAGATGGATGGTGGTGATGTTTGTGATGTATGTGAATTAATTTAATGATCACATGAACTGGACACTTAAAATGGTTAAAATTGCAAATTTGTTATGTATATTTTACCACAATTTAAAAATAAATTTAAAAATTACAGTAATTTCATCAATAGGCTCTTGATGTGAACATAATAGTTCAAAGTACATGTCAAGATCATTGACTTCAGATATACCTGCGTAATTTTTTTAAAAGGTAGACATAATCCAACAACAAAATTACTAAATTAAAATCTCCATTGCTGTGTCCTGAGAATCTGCATTTTATGAGAACCCTAAATGATCCTGAGAAAACACAGCCTTGGCTTATCAATGGAGAAGGTGGTGATTGGGTGCAAAAATAAAAACATGCAGTGCACAAAGACTAAGATGACCTCAGGGATCTGAGAGACACAGGTCAACAGGGCTTTGCAGCTCCCCTCAAAGCTATAGGTCCACACATGAATGGTCTATGACGTTGGAGCGAGAGACAGGCAGCCAGACTGAAGAGGATCTGAATGGTTGCAAGGACAAAGCCTCTGCCTCATGCCACTAGAGATAGAAAGCTACTTCCTGTCACTCAAAGTGCAGGGGTTCATAGTACATAGGAAATCAGATGATTTCATAGTACAGGACTTTCCAGATGGTCACATAATGGTCAATCGCAACCACCATTGGTAGAATGATCTCAACACCACCAAAAGATGCTTAGCAAACACTTTGATCATCCACTTCCTGAAAAAGACGGTTTTCCTTAAAGCAAAAGTGTCAGCTATTGGGGCCAGCCCAGTGGCATAGCAGTTAAATTCACACATTCCTCTTTGGCAGCCTGGGGTTCGCCAGTTTGGATCCCAGGTGTGGACCTGCACACCACTTGTCAAGCCATGCTGTGGCAGGTGTCCCACATATAAAGTAGAGGAAGATGGGCACAGATGTTAGCTCAGGGCCAGTCTTCCTCAGTGAAAAGAGAAGGAGTGGCAGCAGATGTTAACTCAGGGTTAATCTTCCTCAAAAACAAAAAAAGTGTCAGCTATCATTTATGGGTCATGGGTGAAGAAGAGCAGCTACCTATAAGGGATAAGTAGCACAGGCAGGAAATGGAAGCACTACCCAAGGGAATAAAAGATGCCTTGTTAAAGGAAAAGATCTATTCTCTTCATAACTAGCAGTTCTCAATACTCCCAAGACACAAACTCTTCCTAAATTAATCTTCTTAAATTGAATCATATAGAAAACAATAACTTAACTTTGTTTTGTCATCAAACTACCTTAAACTTATTTTAACAATTGTAAGCTTAATTTAAATTTAAACATATTTCTTATTTAAATTCAAACACTATTTTATTTTAAACTTAATTTTGAAACATAATGAGGGACTGCTAGTTGCATCATAAATCAAAATGTGTTATATATTGAAGCAATTATGTGTCAATTGGTACCTAAATGAAGAGATCAATGAAATAGAGGCCACAATCAGATCCTAACATATATGTGACTTTAGACAGTAGTCAGAACTTGAAATCAATGACAAAAAGATAATTATGCAACTATAAAGAAACTAAAATTTAGAAAAAAACCTAAAATTCAATCCCTATTAAACTCCTCTATCAATATAAATTCTAGGCGGATGAAAAGTGACAGAAAATAAGAGGGAGAATACCACTATGGATAAGGTAATCAGAGAACGTCTTTCTTAAAAGATGACGTTGAAGCTGAGATCCAAAGGAGAGGAAGTTGCTTCCATTGGAAGCGCTGTTGGGCCGGCCCGGTGGCGCAGCGGTTAAGTGCGCACGTTCCGCTTCTCGGTGGCTCGGGGTTCACCGGTTCGGATCTCAGGTGCGGACATGGCACCACTTGGTAAAAGCCATGCTGTGGTAGGCGTTCCCCATATAAAACAGAGGAAGATGGGCATGGATGTTAGCTCAGGGCCAGTCTTCCTCAGCAAAAAGAGGAGGATCGGCAGTAGTTAGCTCAGGGCTAATCTTCCTTATAAAAAAAAAAAATTGGAAGCTCTGTTACATGTAGAGTCTCGATGTGGAGAAGAGTTAAGCAAGTTCAAGGCACTGAAAGGTCAGTTACATGGACGTAATAGGGAAAGGAGAGAAGAAAAGAAGCTGAAATTGAAGAGATGAATAGGAACTGTAGTCTTCAAGGCAGTACAGAGCTTAGTAAGGAATTTTGATTTTATTTAAAGTGACAGTAAATAGCTTGGACAATTTTTTCTTAATTGAGGAAAGCTTCCATCTAAAACATTTCAAAATTAAGATAGGACATAGCTTTTAAAAAAAATTGCTTTTCTTAAAATTGCTACCAAATCACATGTTATACTATACTGAGAGGATTAAAAAATATCCCAGTTATTTGTTTCTTTTTGAGCACTAAGCACAATCCATGCAGACAGAGTAGGTGTTCAGTAAAATTTACATGAATATACCAATAGCTCTCTACAGTATCACCAATTTTTCTGCTCACAAACTTACTTATAGTCCTTTATGACTCCCTTCTTTCTTATGTGTAGGGAAAACAGAAACAGGGACAACTATCTAGCAGATAAAATAAAATGCTTTACACAAGACTCCATCCCCAACTGTATGAAACAGTGAGTGACTTCCCAAAAACTTTGAATGCACTCAGACATTTTGTTAGTGTCCCAGAGGATGTAATATCCAAAATAAAATCCAGAGGCCTACATTTTCCAGATCTCCTTGACAATCGAGTACAGACATGTGACTTTGGTTCTGCCAACCAAAATCATCTGTGCAAGTCTTTAAATTGGAAATTAGTTATCTGAGGCTGGGTTCTGGTACGGCGTCAATAGAGTCAGAGTGGTCCCTAGGTCAGGGCACTGATGGCACCTTTGCAATTAGTCAGTCATGGTGTCAGCAGAGGCAGCATGTCCTTTAGCATGCCAGCCCTGTCAGGTGTGCTTATGCAAATTGTTCCTTGCCACTCAGATTAGAATCTGTGACTCTAGACCATCCAAAGATTCTTTATGCTATAATTTCATATAGTAAGTCCTTTCTAATTAATCTCTCTAGATATGATTCTGTCTCTTCAGATAAGATCGCTGACATATACCAAACTAATATAAAATTCTCCATTTCAATTTATTCACCAAGGTGGAATACCATCAATATCAGAAGCATTCCAGTTAACAAGGCTTTCTTTTACCAATTCATTTATTCTAAAGAGTGGTACATGGAGCTGATGGCAATTTATTGAGTAAATATTTATTAAGCATTTATTCTGTACCAGTCTCTGTCCTCGGTGCTTGGAGATGCAGTAATGAGAAAAACAAGTAATACCTCTACTTTTATGGAGTTTATGTACGAGTTGAAAGATAGAAACAATAAACAGATAAATCAGATGGTGAAAATCCTGTAGAAAAAATTAACAGAGTTGTTTGATAAACGGTAACTCAAGGAGAAAGAGGATGACTTTGCATGGATGGTTAAGAAAGTCCTCTCTTAGAAAATGGCAGTTGGACTGAAAACTGAGTGATAACAACGAGCGAGTCATGTGGACCTCTGGAAGGAAAGCATTTTAGAAATAAAGAAGAGATAGTACAAAGGCCCTGGGGCAAGAATGAAGCCATTGGGACTGAAACATAGGCACCATGGGAGACTGTGGTACTGGATAAGTTTATGGAGATGTGTGTTTGGGTGGCAGCAATTGTGCATAGTCTTATAGACTATGGAAAGCCCAGTTATATTTTCATGCAAATTTGGTTAAACAGATAGCCTTCTGTCTACAACTGTGCTTAACTCAGCATCTTGAAGTAATATTTGCTTAAATATCTATGATTTATGTGTATTATATATATATATAACATTTTATTTAGCTTCATCCTGATTTAATTAGAACTGAATTTATTAAACAAGATTAAGGTTGTTTCATGATCTTTGAGACAGAAGAGACAAAAGTAGATAATGATAATCCTACAGGTCAGATAAAATTCCCTTTCCCAGATACAGAAATTCATCTCTAGTGGTTTTACTCATGACCGTCAGCTCATTGTCTTTCATCCCTGGACATGGTTAGATAAATGCTGTAAATTCTTCCTCTTGGGTCTTCTTTGAACACCCAGTCTAGCATGGCCCCCTGCCTCTGAGTCACACTCTGTTAAATCACTCCTTTATTGTTTTAGAAATTTTACTCTCTTTATCTTTTTCATATATGTTTACTTATTTTTTTGCTTATCTCTCACCACTAGAAACTGTTTCTTTATTCAGGAATGATCATTATTATGATATTTGCCAAAGTGTTTAAGAGTGGAAGTTCTGAAACTAAACTACGGGTTCAAATCCTACCTTAGGTATTTGCCAGCTCTGTGACCTTGGGTAAGTTATTTAAGTTTTCCAAACTTCAGTACATTATTCTGGAAAAAGGATTAATGGTAGCTTTTTCATAAGCCTCTTATGAAGATTATATAAAGCAATGCTTTCATAGCTTATGCCACATTGTAGTACATAAATAATAATCTTTAACACAATTGTATTTGTCACATGTTTTTTATTTGACATTAAAAAGTTCATTCAATTATGAGGTTTTCCTTAAGCTAATTTTAATTTGGGTGACACTGACATTTTTGAAGTAAGCTATTCAGAGTTAATCTCATCCACCTTACATTAATTTTATTAGGCTTACATTCAGATTTCTGAAAGTTTCTCATGGGCTTAATATATTATCTACACATAATTGAATCATAAAAATAATCACACAGTTCAAAAAAGTTAGACAAACCAGACATTGCTGTAGAAGGGAGGGAGGCAACAAACACAGTTTTAATTAACACAGACATTAATAAAGCAGCTACTGAGTGCCAGACATTGTCCTGGATGCTTTGCATACATTATTTCGTCTAATACTTAAAATAACTCTATGAAGTAAGTACTACCTTTTCATTATATTTAATAACTGAGATTAAAATAAGATTCCGAGATCGAGGCACACATGCAGTGATACATTAACTAGTGAGATGGAATATGATCTTAACTCAGTTGACTCCAAACTACCAACTTCTTCTACATCCTCTGGACTCCACTTCTTACAGAACTTCCAAGGCTGAATAATGGCCCTAAGAGCTCATACACAACTGCTTGAACTTCAAGGAAGTAATCATATTGGTGATAATTTGTATTAGGATACTCATACAAGAAGATACCTTTCCAACTAAGAAGAAAAAGACAGGGCAAGTTCCACACTCATCCAGAAGTTGGCTCAGTACAAGTCAATATATTTTGCCTTAAAAACGCTTTTATAATGTTTCAATGTGTCAGACACTGTTATTAGCATATAACAAATATTTACTCATTTAAGTGGCCCAACAAATTTAGGAGATAGGTACTATCATGTCTGTTTTTACAGATGAAGAAAAAATGGCACAGAGAATTTTAAAAATTTCCCAGGTCACATTCAAACAGGAAATTTGACTCCAGAGCCTTCTCTTAACCAGTGCACCCTACTATCTTCCCTAAACAAATATCTTCCTTCATTTCAACAGTTCATATTCTGGTTGCCTGCTCCATTGACCTCAGATTCATAATAAAATGACCTTTAGACCACTCACAAAGGACTTGTCATAAGAAAATCAGGCCCACAAATGGCTCGGCCCCAAGAACATGGAGGCACAGGGCAAATGTAGATTAGAAAACCAAGAGACAGAGGTTCAGTAATGGCCGAAGAAGTTGGAAACCATTCCAGTCCCCAAGAGCTTCTAAAATGACAGTCAGCTTTCAGAATATTCTTCACAACAGGAAAATGTAGTGTACTATTCCTTCTAAAGCTCACAAAAGATTACATTAATTAATATTTCTATTGTACTTTCAGATACTCCAGTAAGAATGAATGTTCACAATAACTAGCATCTATTAAGCATTCAGTGGCCCTAAGAGTTTTACAAGGATTATTTATTTGATCTTGATAATGTCGTTATCATTACTCTTGAATTGAATCCTCAAGACATTGTGTTTTGTGAAATTCACACTATGGGTGAAAAAGTTAAGTTTTATCTCAGGACTGTCTCACTCAAATAGTATGCTGTAAAATTTCTAATCATATTATATCATATCATGATTAAAATAATCATAATAATATATCATTCTAATATACTAAATCCTTTCATGCATGTCTCTGAAATGTGCTTACAAAATGATTGAGAAAATCTTCTTCACACGCCCAAACCATGAAAAAAAGGCTGTCAGTGTGAATGACTAGTTAAGATAAAAATAATAGTGAGTTTTTGCCCAAATAATGTAATAAGAATAAATGGTAGATCTTCTGTTTGAGGGCAGAAGGAGTAAGAATCAGCCCAAATGTGGCAGAAGATTAAAAAGTATAAAAAGAGAATATGGAAAATGCAGACGTAAAACATTCTTATATACGAAGTTTTTTTTTGTAATTGCAAAGACGATGAGTTTGCTTTGCATGATTTATCAAAATGTAAGCACTTTATTATTCCCAAAACTTTAGCTGTGAAGGATACTTCCCAGGAAATGCCTTAATAAGGTGCTGCCAGACGAAGATAGCAGATGAGGACATCACAGGCCTTAGATTCCCCACAGGAATATGGGGAGAAACACTGAACTGACTAAAATAACTTTAGAGGAGCTTGAGAAACTAGCTAAAGATATATAGAAACCAAACAAATTTCCAACCAATAAAAAGCCACATTCAAAATGGTAGGATATTATGGCATGATTATGGCAAAGATTATTACTTGAAGAATCTTACAAACTGAGTACAGTGACTGCATCTAGAGTAGAACTGGGAGTCTCTGATGAGGGATGGGTAAGAAATCGATTCTATACTATTACCATTCTGTATGGATTCCATTATTTATATTTAATATATTAATTCACAATTAATGAACTAATTAATAATAAATAAAATTAATAAATAAAATAAACATTCAATTTAATTAATTAAAAATTAAATATTATTGAAAATTAAATTTAATCAATAAAATTGATTCATTATCTACTACATTGTCAATTTTTATTTAAAAAAGGAAAATATGACTAAAAATTTCATGTGTGATGCAAATGAAATTGAAAAACTGGGCTGGTCTATATAACATTAAATATTTTAACTAGTACAATAAATAAAAAGAAGACAAAGGACAAGAATCTGACTAAAAATAAAACTAAGAATGAGAAAGAAATAAAAATAAATACAGAAATTAATTACTAATTAGCATTACTCTAGATATTTCATTGACTAATTCATGACATATTATTTGTTAGCTTCTCACTTTGCATGCATTTCAGATTTCTAGCTACAGGGATAAGCAAGGCATTATAGAGCTTACATTCTATCAAGGACACCCTTACTAATAGCACAAACATATGTTCATTTTTAATTATAATTAAAGCACATTCCTGTATACATATATTAATTATATACATATTATTTACACAATTATAGTTCATTCTTTAATTATAATTACCATAAACCCTGTGGAGAAAAAAAAGTTTGCATCAGATTTAAGAAAATTCCTGCATACCAAGGAGACTGTTCTCAATGTCAACTCCTCATGGTAAATGGTAAACTTATTTATTATCAGGTATAACTTTTCTTATCCAGAGCTTCTTCATAGTACTTGTCATCTCTGAATTTCTCAGAGTGTAGATTAGTGGATTGAGCATGGGAGTTATGATTGTGTAAAACACACTCAGTAACTTGTCAATGGGGAAGGTCTCTGCAGGTCTTGCATACATGAAAATACAGGGAACAAAGAAGAAGACAACCACAGTGATGTGGGAACCACAGGTCTGGAGGGCTTTCCACCTCCCTTCCTGACTAAGGTTCTTTAGAGAGTACAAGATGACACCATAAGAGATGAGCAAGAGCAGAAACACAACAGTGCAGATCAGTCCTCCATTGGCCACCACTAAGAGGCCAATGACATATGTGTCAGTACAGATGAGCTTCAATAAGGGGTACATGTCACAGATAAAGTGATCAATGACATTAGGGCCACAGAATGGGAGCCCATAAATAGTACTAAGTTGAATTGCCGAGTGCAGAAGACCTCCACCCCAGGACACTACCAGTAGCACAACACACACCCAATGCCTCATGATAACCAAATAATGCAAGAGCTTACAGATGGCCACATAGCGGTCATAGGCCATCACCAACAGAAGAAAGATCTCTGACCCACCAAAAAAGTGCTCTGTAAAGAGTTGAGTCATACAAGATTGGAAAGATATAGTATTTGTCCCAAAGAACAAGTCTGAAATCAACCTTGGGGTAATGACAGAGGAAAAAGTGGCATCCATAAATGATAATCTAGCAAAGAAAAAAGTACATCGGTGAGTTCAGTGTCTTACTGGCAATTACAGTCACGACAATGAGCATGTTACCCACCATGGTCAAAATGTAGAAAAGCAAGAACATAACAAAAAGGACTTTCTGCTCCTTTGGATTCTGTGTGAGGCCCAAGAGGACAAAGTAAGTCACATTGTTCTTTGGTTCCATCTAGTCTTTACAGATGCTGACTTCATATGCTAGAAGCAGTTTATCTATAAAACAAGGGGAAAGCTTTTAAATGCATTATAAGTTTAATCTTATATTAATTCATTCAATTTTTAAAAACTCTATATTGAGTATGTATTTGTGTCAAACATGTTGTAGACATTGTGACCACCAAGTTGAATAAGACATAGTTCCCTACCCTCAGTGATAGGATGCATAATAAGATATCAGTCAATTCCAGACCAATGTAATATGTGCTATTATAAAAATATTCATGCAAAGCTAATAGTCAACTTGTAGGAAGATATCAATCAAACTACAATCAGGGAAAATTTCTCAGAGGAAGCAATGCTTTAGCTGTTTAAAGGAAAAAGAAAAGAACAAGAGAATATGGGAAGGAAATTCCTGAAAAGATGCACCATTCATAAAATCACAAAAGCGTAGTACTAGAGAACCATTAAGGCAATTTACATATCCAAAGTGAATAGATCAAATTATGAAGGGAAAGTCACTGCCCTCAATTGTCTCAGTTTTCTCTGAAACCTCTTTCTTAGAGTCTTTGGGTGGATGATCCACCCTTTCCTGGCCAATAAATGCTGAAGCACTTCAATATTGTGTCTCCAGCCCATACCTCCCCCTAATTTTCAAAGGTGTATTATCAACATCTCCAATTTTGGACATCTCCAATTGGATATCAATTTTGTTTTTATGAAACCAAATTTTTAATTTTCTACAAAAAACATCAATGCTCCTCATCTCATTAAATGCTACCACCTTCCATGTAATAATATAGGCAATAAATCTCAGTGTCCTTTCCTCCTTTACACTTTCATATTAATTTAGTGATACATTTAACAAGTCTTGTTTAGTCTACTTTCTAATATATGACAAATTTTATCATTTCCCAGCACTTATTTTCTTCCTGTCTCAATGAAATAGCCTCCTGCCAAGGCTCTCCACGTTGATTCTGCCCTCCAACAAATTCTCCCAAAGCAGCTGAAATGATCCTTGTAAAATCTTATTGTGATTGTATCACTCCACAGCTCAAAACTCATACAGTGGATTCCAAACACACTCTCACAATTTAATGTATCACCTGTAATATTTATAGTAACAAGAATTGTAATGCCTACTTCATAGTTGAAGAAAGTGAGATTCAGAACTTCTAATTAATTTTCCCAAGGTCACAGATGTTTAAGTGAGAAAACTTGGTTTAGAGTCTGTTCAATTTCTTTCAAAGTGATTTAATTTCTTAGAAAATGAAGAAATTCACACAATTGTGATTCCTGGTTCCCACTATCTACTGTTAGTCTTACCTTGTGGTGGCTTGTTCACAATCTGAAGGAAGACTTTTTACCTCATTCACAGGGGCCCTGGAATTCTTCTTTCATCCACTATGACGGTGGAGAACAAAAAGCTGCATTATAACTTGAAGATATATTTTCCTTCATATGGCTATCTGTCCATTTTCTTCATGGAGTCTTCTGATTATTTAGAAGATTCTTTTTATTTGCACTGTAGATTCTTTAATAGTAATTACATGGTGCACACAGAAAAACAAAAATTTTCATGTTAGGATAATTTATCAAAAAGGCAATAAATTCTATTTTGCATAAGAAGTTAAAAACTGGCCCTTTCCCCAGGGAAATTTTTCTGGAGTAACTTCTTTCCTACTAACTTCAAAAGAGAAAAATACCATTCAATTGTTTAGCCCTTCTTATTCTGTGGTGTTGGTATGGCCAGACTATTTGACTTGAGACTTTAACAGATATTTTTGTGCTTTTTTAAATGTCATGCATTAAGCCCAACAAAGGACCTCCTGAAGATTTTATATCAGTTCTTAAAAGGATAGCATCTTCTTTCTGACAGGGGCAAAGACCACTGGATATTCTATCCCTTTGAACACATTTATCATTGAGTCCTGGAATTGGAATACATCCAGACTAATTCTTGCTTAATTAAATTCACTGGGATTTTCCACAGAATTTAAAATAACATCTATATGGAAAGATACTAATAGGCCAAATCACATAATGAAGATTAAAACGATGTAGTATGGAAAAAAAATAGCTTTAGAACCATTATAAGACTATTGTAAATCAAGAATAAAATATCAGCCAAATCATTTTGTTCCAGTGAATATTATCAAGTATTTCCCCACTTGCCTTGACAAGTTCTTAATTCCTTTTATTTAATGCTCAATTTATTCTGCTTTCAAGTTTGGTAACCTATGTTAAAAAATTTTGTCACCAATATAGATGTAATAAGTGATTATTCATCAATTATTAATTATTGTTTTCAAAATTAAGACCACCTATTTTATGCCAGTGTCAACTTAAAAAGCAAATTTGCCTATTTTTAACCTTATAATGAGTCTCTTTGGGAATAGAGAAAAGAATTGCAATTCAGGATATGGCAGGTCACAGGCAAATCCAGAAAACAAAGGAGGGGAGTTGCTTTTATAGAGAAAAAGGGGGAGTAGGGAAAGGCTGTTCTAAATGCAAGTCCATTGGGGCAAAGTAACAGTTAGGGAGGCAATGACTTTTCATTGGCTGAGCTATAGCACCTTTTATTGGCTGGGCTGTTGCCAGTGGGGAATGAAAACTTTCCTTCAATAGTAAAGTAGCTTTACTTCCTGTTGAAGATGCAAGCTTAATCTCTTCCTGTTTGATGTAATTGATGATGTATTCTAGACCATGAAAGCTCCTTCTACAGGCCTTCCTGACTGCAATTTAGATAAGGTTTCTTTGGTTAACTTCCACACCAGGAACTGTGCTATGAGTGTGGACACAGCAATTAATAAAAAAGGGAAAAAAATCACGTAACAGTTCCTTCCTTCTCAGACCTTATATTCTTGTAATAGAGTCAGTCAATAAATAAGGGTGCAGTTTAATAAAGTGATGATAATTTTATTCAGTGCTTATAAGACAGCAAACATGGTACTGTGACAGAAGATAAGAGGGAGAATTCTACTACAGGTAAGATTATCAGAGGTCTTTTTTTAAAGGTGATGTTTAAGCCAAGACCCAAGTGATAGGAAGTTGCTACCATTGGAAGCACTGCTAAATGTAGTAATACCAACTTAAATTAATTAATTAAGTAAAATATTTCACCTCAGAGATGACATGATCTATATGTAGAAAACTAACACTTTCACAGGAATTTTTATTGCAGGACTATGTTGAAAAGGAGTGATGAGAGTGGTAACTCTTGTCTTGTTCCTGATTTTAGTGGGAAAGCTTTCAAACTTTCACTGTTGACTATAATGTTAATTGTGGATTTGTCCTATATAGCCTTTATTATGTTGAGGTACATTTCTTCTATATCCAATTTGTTGAGAGCTTTTTATCATAAAAAAGTTTTGAATTTCCACACTATCCATGAAAACCCAAAGGGAAAATTAAGGAGACAATTTCATTTACAACAGCATCAAAAAGATAAAATACTTAAGAAAAAACTCAACCAAGGGAGCAAAAATGTGGCACACTGAAAACTACAAAATGTTGCTGAAAGATATTACAGAAGAGAAAAAATAAATGGAAAGACATTCATGGACTGGAAGATTTAATATTATTAACAGGTCAATATTACCTAAAGTGATCGATAGACTCAATGCAATTCCTATTAAATCCCAAAAGTGTGTTTTGCAGAAATAGACAAATCCATCCAAAAATTCATTTGGAATCTCAAGGGACTCCCAATAGCCAAAACAATCTTGAAAAAGAAGAACAGAGTTAGAGATCTCATACTTCCTGATTCTAAAACTTACTATGAAGATATGTTAATTAAAACAGTGTGGTATTGGCATAAAGACAGGCATACAGACTAATGGAATAAAATACAGCTCCTAGAAAGAAACATTTGTGTGTGTTTTCAAATGACTTTTGATGTGGGAGCCAAGAGCATTCAATGGGGAAAGACAACCTGTTCAAAAAAATGTGCTGTGAAAACTGGATATCTAAAAGCAAAGGAATGAAACTGAACCCTTAACTTACGTGAAATGCAATAATTAACTCAAAATGGATCAAGGACCTAAAATATTAGCTAAAACTAGAAAAATTTTAGAAGAAAACATAAAAGAAAAGGTTCATAATGTTGGATTTGGCAATAATTTCTTTGACACAAAATGCACAAGCCAGGAAAGAAGAAATAAATGAATTGTACTTCTTCACAATTAGGAAATTTTATGCATGAAATGGCACTATAACAGAATGAAAAGGCAACACACAGATTTGGAAAAATGATTTGCAAACAATAAATGATAAGGTATTAAAATGTAGAATATATGAAGAACTTTTGTGTCTCAACAACAAAAACAACATTGAAAATGAACAAAGGATTTGGATAGACATTCCTCAAAAGAAGATATATAAATGACCAGGAAAAACATGAAAAGATGAACAATGTTAATTTTCATTAGAGTAATGCAGATCAAAATTGTGATCATATACCATTTCACACCCATTAGGATAGCTATTATTTAAAAAAAAAAAGAAAAAAGAAAATGACACATGCAGCAGATAATCTAGAGAAATTGAAATAATTGTGCACTGCTGATCAGAATGTAAAATGATCTATCTCCTATGGAAAATGCTATGGTACTTCCTCAAAATTTAAGCAAAGAATTATCAAGTGATTCAGCAGTTCTACTTTTCGGTGTATTTC
Organism: Equus asinus; assembly: GCF_041296235.1. Taxonomy (NCBI): domain Eukaryota; kingdom Metazoa; phylum Chordata; class Mammalia; order Perissodactyla; family Equidae; genus Equus; species Equus asinus. Next base: position 20,480,083 of record NC_091806.1, read on the forward strand.
CAAAATAATGGAAAGCAGGGACTCAAACACCCTGCTCTTTCTATACTCATTTTCATGGCAGTATTATTTACAATAGCCAGAAAGTAGAAGCAACCCAAGTGTCTACTGGTAGATAAATTTATGTACAAAATGAGGCATATGCCTATAATGGAATATTATTCAGCCTTGAAAAGGAAAGAAATACTAATACATGCTAAAACATAGATTAACATACAATGCATTATCTTAAGTGAAGTAGGGCAGTCACAAAAGGACAAAGATTGTATTATTGCACTTACATGAGGTTCTTAGTCAAATTCATAGACAGAAAGCAGAATGTGGGTTGTCTGGAGCTCAGGAGAGGGGAAAGGGGATTACTGTTACACAGTTGTGCAGTTTCAGTTTGGGAAAATGAAAAAGTTCCAGAGAAAAATGGTGATGACATTGGCATAACAATGTGAATTAACTTAATATCACTGAACAGTACACTTAAAAATGGTTAAAATTGTAAATATTGTTAAATATTTGTAGCAATTTAAAAACTAAATTTGAAAACTAAAGTGACTTCATTAGTAGCTCATAATGTGAACTTAAATTATGGCACAATAGCTCCAAGTGTATGCAAAGATCATTTGGTGCAAATACACCTGATTACTTTGTTTAAAAGCTAGATAAATCAGTCCAACAACAAAACTACTAAATTAAAATCTGTGTTGCTGTGTCCTGAGAATCTGCATTTTACAAGACTCTTAACTAATTTTGATAGTATCTTAAAGTTTGACAACCAGTTGGGCAAAACATAAATCTAAATCAATAATTTTCTAATGATAAATAATTTTCGGCCTGGACTGTTCCTCAGAGTGCCTATAGGTCAACATGAACATACTTTTGACAAATAGTGTTCAGTTTGCCCTCAACCACAGAAATTATCTTCTTTTTTCTTCTCTATTTAAAGGATAAAGTCATTTTATATTGTTGTGATTATTTCTCAAAGTCATTTTTTTACTCTAGAAATTACTTATACCTTTTTACCTCTAAATTTCTGAGTGTGTAGATTTAAGTTTGACAAGGAAGTTATCATAGTATAAAACACAGCCATTGCTTTATCAATGAAGAAGGCAGTGATTGGGTGCAAATATATTGATACTCAGGTCACAAAATCTAGGATGACCACAATGATGTGAGAAACACCCGTGGAGAGGACAATGCATCTCCCTTCCAAGCTACGTGTCCTCGGGGAGCTCAAGATGACCACACAGGAGATCATCAAGAGGAAAAAAATTAATAGGCAGATGAAATTAATGATGGACGCAACAAAGAGACCAAGGGTATGTGTGTCCATGCAGAGACTTCAACAAAAGATTTAAATCACACATGAATGGTCTATGACATTAGAGCCACAGATGAGCAGTCAGACTGTGAAGAGGATCTGAATGGTTGCAAGGTGATTCAGCATGGGGGTTTTGACTGTACTCATGCCACTCAAAAACAGAAGACACATCCCTGTAACTCATGATGATTTCCTAGTACAGGGGTTTGCAGATGGACACATAGTTGTCATTGGCAACCACCAGGAGAAGAATGATCTCAGCAGCACCAAAAGATGCTGAGCAAAGACTTGAGTCATGCGCTTCCTGAAAGAGATGATTTTCCTTACAGCAAACGTGTCAGTTAACATTTTAGAGCTCATGGATAAAGAACAGTAGGTATCTCTAAGGGATAAGTAACACAGGCAGGAGGTGGAAGCACTACCCAAGAGTATAAAAGATAACTTGTTAAATGAAAAGATCTGTACTGTTCTTGGATAACAGTTGTCAATGCTCTAAAGATGTAACTCTTTCTAAATTTATCTTCTTAAATGGAATCTTATTGAAAATAATAAGTGCATTTTGTTTTGTGACTGAACTATCTGAAACTTATTTTAACTTAATTGTAAACTTATTTTAATTTTAAACATATTTATCTTATTTAAATTTAACCATATTATTTTATTTTAAACAATTTTGAAACATACATATGCAAGAATAGGCATAATTCTGGAAAGAATAGCAATGAGGGACTGCTAGTCTTATCACATATCAAAATGTTATATATGAATTCATTGTTTCATTGTTTCAATTAGTACATGAATAAGGAGATCAACAAAATGAATAGAGTCCTGAGTTGGATCCAAATACATAAGGGATTTTAAAATAGAATAGGCAAGATTTCAAGTCAATGGCAAAGTTAATTGTGGAACTAGAAAAAAATGACTAAAATTTAGAAAACAAAATTCAATCCTTACTTAACTCTTATATTAAAATAAATTCCATATGAAACAAAAGTTTTAATATAAGATAGTACAAAAATTCTTTAAAAATTAAATTCTAAAAATAGATGAGGAGTATTTAGGTAAGAGTGAAGTGGGGAAAGTCTTTTTAAGCAAGATAGGGAAACCAAAAATTAAATAAATAAATACAAAATGTAAAGAAAAAATGTTTACATATAAAAGCTTTTGATATAGTATAAAAAAGTTAAAAACATAACACAACTAGAAAAATAATAATTACATATATGATAGTAAAGGGATCATTACGAATAAAAATCAGTATAGATGAGCCAGCCCTCATAGCCAGGTTCACTTCCCGTTTGTGGAACCATACCACCTGTCTGTCAGTTGCCACACTGTGGCAGTGGTTCACAGAGAAGAACTAGAAAGACTTAAAACTAGCATATATAACCACGTACTGAGGCTTTGGGGAGGAAGGAAAAAAAAGGGGAAGATTGGCAAGAGATGTTAGTTTAGGGTTAATCTTTCCCTGAAAAAAAAAATAGCAATACGGAAAAGATCAACAATGGAATGAAATAGATAAAAGACATTAATAGATCATTTAGAGAAAAGGAAACACAAATCATATGAAACATGTGAAAGATGCTCAAACTCAATTATATCAACAAGATTTTGATGAAAGTATAAAAAAATAACTTTAATCAGATTGTCATATGCCATAAATATTTATCAGGAACTGGCTGTTAAGAACGTGGACAAAAATATCATCACAGATGGTGAGCAGGAATGCAGCTGTCAGTACAACCTCAATGATGGCAGTTTGGCAATAACTATGAATAGTAACATTTTATATACATGTGCTATCTGACTATTGATTCAAATATGTATATAACATTTTCACTTCTAGGAACTCATACTTGCACATATTCAAAAACGTATATTTATTGCAAAATCATTTATCATAGAAAAAGATAAGGACCAACATGAAGAGGAATGGATACATTAATTTTAGTACATATTTATAAGGCAGGATGATACAGTATGAGGAAAACTAAGAGTTAGACCTATATGGACTGCTATGGAAATATCTTCAAGATGGTGCATAGTAAAAGCATACATTTACATACACAGGAAATATATAAATATGTTTAAATACATTTGCATTTGCGAAGATTATTACCTGATGAAACTTAAGAAATGGTTTAAGTGACTGCCTCTGGGGAAAAGAACTGTAGACTATAGAGATAAATAAGAAGTTTTTCTATACTTTATCCCATTTTGTATGGTTTTTACTTTTACCATTTGTTATCTATTACACTGCAATTTTTCTTTAAAAAGTAGTGTTACAATAAAAATTTGATGTGTAGTGTCACTGTATTTCTTAGAGAAGAAAATCTATACAGCATAAAATATTTTAAATACTGTAAAAGACTAACTTAAATGACAAGAATCTAAATAAAAATACTACTAAGTCTCAGAAAAAAGTAAAAAAAGATTAATGCATAAACTGATTAAAATTACTATAACTACATAAAAAGTTCCTCACTGACTCATTACATATTAGTGACTCCTTGCTATACAGGCATTACATCTTTCTAGGTGAAGTGATTTACAAGACAGTATAGACCTTGCGTTCTAGCAGGGAGAAAAATTTTTATTATTAAAATCACTTAGTTCACGTTTTAATGATAATTACGATAAATTATTTGAAGAAAGAAAAGTCAGCATCAGGTTTAAGAAGACTTCTGCCATCCAAGGAAATGGACGCTAATGTCAAAAGACTCTCTTCATTGTGGATTGATGTGCTTATTTACTAAAAGATATGACATTTCTTCTCCTGAGCTTTTTCATAGCATTTGTCATCTCTGAATTTCTCAGAATACAAATTAACGGGTTCAGCATGGGAGTTTTGACTGTATAAAACACACTCAATGATTTTTCAATGGGGAAGGTCTTAGCAGGTCTCACATACATGAAAATACAAAGAAGAAAGAAGAAGACAACCACAGTGATGTGGGAACCACAGGTCTGGAGGGCTTTCTGACTACCTTCCTGGGTAGGGTTCTTTAGAGAGTGAAAGATGACACCATAAGAGATGAGTAAGAGCAAAAGCACAACAGTGCAGATCAGTCCTCCACTGGCCACCACTAAGAGGCCATGACATAGGTGTCAGTAGAGATCAGTTTCCATAAGGGTACATGTCACAGATAAAGTGATCAATGACATTGGAGCTACAGAATGGGAGCCCATAAGTAGTTACTGAGTGCAGAAAACCCCCATCACAGGACACTATGGGTAACACAACACACACCCATTGCCTCCTGATAACCAAGTAATGCAAAGGCTTACAGACGGCCACATAATGGTCATAGGCCATCACGAACAGAAGATCCCTGATCCACCAGAAAAGTGCTTTGTAAAGAGCTAAGTCATAGAAGATTGGAAGGATATGGCATTTTCCCCAAAGAACAAGTTTGAAATAAGTTTGGGAGAAAGGGCTGAGGAATAAATGACATCCATAAACGATAAGCTAGTAAGCAAAAAGTACATTGGTTCCCAGTGTCTTACTGGGAATTACAGTCACAACAATGAGCATGTTGTCCACCACGGTCAATGTATAGAAGAGCAAGAACATAACAAAAAAGACTTTCTGCTCCTTTGGATTCTGTGTGAGGCCCAAGAACACAAAGTAAATCATACTGTTCCTTGCTTCCATCTAGTCTTTACAGATGCTGACTTCAGATATTAGAAGCAGTTTACCTATAAAACAAGGAAAAGTATCTTAAACATATTATAAGCTTAATCTTTATTTATTTATTCATTCAATCAAAAATGCCTATGGGGCATCTGTGTCAAAATAGAGAGTGGGATTATCAAGTGGATTAAAATATGATTCCCTACTCAGTGATTTAATATATAATCATAGGATCGGACAATAAAAGATCAATGTAATAAGTATCATATATTCCTGTGCTGTGGAATATTTAAATCAAACTAAGAACTGAGAATTTATCTCAAAGGAAGCAATACTTCAGCTGAGCATTAAAGGTGACATGAAAGAACAAGAGAGGATCAGAAAGGAATTCCATAAAAAGATGCAGCATGGATGAAGTCACAAAACTGTGACTCACTTTAGAGAATTTACATATTGAGAGTCCGTAGAACAAATTATGAATGGAAGGCTATAAACCAAAGGTCACTGCATTAGTTGGTAGGGCTGCCACTTTAGAACAATGATCACCTTTCCTCTAGTTTCCAATAGCTTGTTTCTTATTTTCATTTGAGACCCCACCAGAAGCACCTTCACATTATATTTCTTGCAACATTTGTTTATGATGATACACGTATCTTCTATGATGATAGAGGCCTTTTATCTTCCTACAGTGCTTCTCATTCCTTTCTGAGCTCTCATCAGAATCATCGTTCGATAGCCATATTTCTACCAACAGTCTCTTCAAGGTAGTCTAGGCTTTTTCTAACAGTCAGCCCTAAACTCTTCCAGCATCTACCTCACCCAATCCCAAAGCCATGTCCACATTTTATGACATTTATTACAGCACTCACCCCACCTCTCAGTATCAAAAGCTGTATTAGTTTGCTAGAGTTGCCATAAGTATTTAGCACAAACTGGGTGGCTTAAAGAACAGAAATTTGTCATATCACAGTTCTGAAATTAAAAATCTAGATGCTCACCGTGTTGATTCTTTCTGAAGACTGTGAGGGAAGGAGCTGCTTCAAATCTCTTTCCTTGGCCTGTAGGTGACTGTATTTATGCTCACATTGTGTTCTCACTCTAAGCATGTCAGCATCTTTTAATAAGAACACAAGTCACTTTGGATTAGTGTTCCCCTAATGATCTTATTTTAATGTGATTACTTCTGTAAACAACCTACCCCCAAATAAGATCACATTCTGACATACTGAAGGTTACAACTTCAACATATGAATTTTGGGAGGATAAAATGGAACCATAATTGTGTCACCTGATGTAGCATATGACCCATAACAGTCACTATTCCAGATATTCTACCAACTAACTGAAGTCTCCTTCTTAGTGTCTTTACTTGCATCTTCCTCTTTTTCCTGAACTACAAATGCTAAAGCACTCTAAAATTATGTGCCTTCTGCCCCCTCTCTCCCCTAATTTCAACTACCTAATTGACATCTCTATTTGAAATCAATTCAGTGTTTTTTAAAACTAAATATTCAATTTTCCACAAATATTCAATCTTTCCTCTTAGGTATTCCCTATATAGTTAAATGGCACCACTTTACATGTTATTGTTCAGACCAAATATCTGACAGTGTCCTTCACTCTTTTATTCCTCTTACATTACTTAATGATACTTTTTGTTGACTCCCCATTTTAAGTATACTGCAAAATTGATCATTACCATTACACTCATTACCTCTCTGGTCTACTGCAGTAGCCTCCTGCAAGGTTTCTTTGCTTTAATTTTGGCCTCGAATAATCTTTTTTCCTGAAGCAGCCCAAATGATCTTATCACTACCCTGATCAAATCCCTACAGTGGATTCCTATCACATACTCAATAAAATCCAATCTCTCTACCACGGTCTCCAAGACCCCAGATGACTTGGAAGGAGACTGCTTCCCCAAATTTCCATCTTACGATTCTCTATGTTCATTCTGCTCAAGACTTTACACTCTTCCTCAAATATCCAAAATGCATGTCTATCTCCTTAGTCCCATCTACTTTTCATAGATCTAATTTCAGATATCAGAAACAGTTTACCTCTAAAATAATGGGAAATATCATATAAAGGTACACTGTAAATTTAATCTTTACATATTTATTCAATCGACAAATGTTTATAGAATACTTGCACCCTGTCCTGCCTTTCAGATAAGGTAGACTCCAAGCATCACAGTGTCCACTTACTCATTGAGAATCAAGGTCTAAGTCAGGGGTCATATCATCAGAAGACAGAAATGGTGGTGGTGACTGAGGAATCACCATTTCACCATCAGTCTCCTACTTTTCCAGTAAGTATACCTCTTGAAATTATAAGATGCTTCTGACCTCATTTTAAATTTAAATCTATTCATGACAAGTATAAAAATCCTGAGCAGTAACTTTCTAAATTTGTTCTACTTTTTTCTCAATGATACTGAGCTTCTCTTCAGGAAGTTTCCATTTGGCTAGTTGACTATTACATTTGATTATAAATTTCTCTCTCTTGCTAAAGAAACTTAATTTAAATGCCCTGAAAACCAAAGAGTCTTATTGTGCTGGGTTTTTAAAATAAACCATATGATTGACATTCATGCAAAAACAGTTTTATTTTACTCAAAGTGTGTATATCATGCATGTTTCAGAATATATATGCATATGCATACATATATATCATTCTAATTATTTTATCATATTTAACCTTTAGAGTAACATGTATTGTTATCCCAATTTTATAGGTGAAAAACTGTCAGAATATAGAGTTAATTTTTCCAAAGTTAAATATTTTTAAATGACCAAATTTGAATTGGAATTTACATTGACCAACCTCAAAGTCCCTATTTAGCCAGGAAGCTTTTTAACTTTTCAATTCTTATAAACTCCAGTGATATAATTTCCTACACAATAAAGAAATTCACAAGACTGCAAAGCCAGGTTTCCACCATGAACTATTAAAGTCCTACATTTTGAAACTTGTTCACAATTCGAAGGAGGACTCAACTTCACTCACATGGAGCTGGAAATTGCTTTCCATTCACTCTTATTACAGAGGTCAAAGGCTGCATTATTCCTTGAAAATATATTTGATATCCTGTGGGTTTGTCCATCCATTTTCCTCATGGAGTCTTCTAAATACTTCAGAAAATTCTAACTTGCATTCTAGTTCTATTTCAAAGGAATTCCATGGTGAAAATAGAAAAATAAAAATGTTCTATGTTAGGATAATTTAACTAATATGCAAATAAATTGCATGTCTACACAAAAAGGATAGCAAGTAGCCATTTTTACCAAGAAAAAAATTTTAAGTAACTTCTTTTCTAGTGACATCAGTAAAGAATAACTACCACTCAGATGTTCAGTCCATCTCACTCTAGTCGGTTCATATGGCTAAAGAATTGGACTCGAGATTTGGAGAGGGCATTCGTGCACCTTTTTATCTCATGCTGTAAGCCTAATAAAGCATCACCTGAGGTAACTGTAGCAGTTCTTCAGAGGGTAACATTTTCTGCTAAATAGGGGAAAATATCACTGAAGATTTTATACCTTCTAACTATGTTAACCATAGAGTCCTGCATTTGGAAGGTGTGAAGACTGACTGTTGCTTAAGTAAACCACTGGGATTTTCTAGAAAATTTTAAAAGAGCAACTGTATTAAAAAAACAAAACAAAACAAAACAAGGGCCAGACCATGGCCCAGTGGTTAAGTTTGTGGGCTCCACTTCAGCAGGCTGGGGTTTGCCAATTTGGTTCCTGGGTATGGACGTAGTACCACTCATCAAGCCATGCTGAGGAGGTGTCCCACATACAGAAAATAGAAGAACCTACAACTAGGGTATACACTATGTACTGGGGGGCTTTGGGAGAAAAATTAAAATCAGAGGGAGATTGGCAATAGATGATTGGCAATAGATGTTAGCTCAAGGCCAATCTTCAAAAAAGAGCTTCCAAAAAATTTTTTTGAAAATAAACAGTGAAGGAACTGCATTAGTTCTCAAATATGAAAAAAAAGACCTGTTAGACCCATCACATAATTAGGGTAAGGAAGATGTAACAAGGAGAAAAAATAGCCTCAGAATCGTTATGGAACTATTGCTAGTCAAGAATAAAATATTGGTTCAGTCATTTTGTTCCAATGAAGATAAATTTGTCCCTTGTTTCCCCACCTTGTTGTAGCAAGATTTTCTTTCCTATTATCTAATACTCAATTTTTTCTGCCTATAAACGTGGGATTGTGTATATCAAAATTTACTCTCCAATTTAGGTGTAACAACTTTAGAGTAATTATAACCTGTGATCATTGTTAATAAGACACAAAACAGGGTACTTGGTAATAAAAAAGGAGAAGATACCATGTTGGATAATGCAATCAGAGAAGACTCTTTAAAAGGTGATACTTAAGCTGAATTCCAAATGATGAGAAGTCATTACTGTGGGAAGCACTGTTGTATGCACTAAGATCCAACATTGAAAAGAGCTTGGCAAGTTCAAGAAAATGAAATATCATTGTTTTTAAAGGGGAATAGGAAATGGACAGGATAGTACAAACTGAGGTTGAAGAGATGGACAGGAACCAAATCCTGCTGGGCAGTACAGATTTGGTAAGGAATTTGGTTTGCATTTACAGTCAATTTCTCTCTGTGTCTTTACATGGTGCAATGGCAGAATCTCTTTTAAAATGAGTTAGAGGGACTTCCAGTTTCTGGCCCAGCATATCAGGAGCTTTGAAGTCACAGCTTCATCCTAAGAATTAGAAAGCTGAATGAAGTGAAAAATCAACAAAGCTTACATCTGTCAGGGGTGTGAGGTCACAAGACAAACCACTGGCCCCCAAAATGGAGAGTGACATTCAGGTAGCTACAGAGAATCACAAATTACCCAAAAGCAGAAACCACAGCAGTAATCAATGCTGAGGTAGGAAATCTGAACTGTAATTGATGAACTGCTGGAGGCTCAAAATAGACAAGGCAGAAAGATAAAAACTCCAAGTCAACTAAGTCATCAGGGGCCCTGACGTTTTGTAAGTTTTACCTCCAGATAATCTACCAGGTTATCACAGTGAATATTGGGGAAAATACCATCCATCAGGAAGAGAAGGGAACCATTTAAAAATACACCAGAGCATTCTGTTGTTAACAAAGCCTGCCATCAGGAGAAACTATTTTACCAGAGCCTACCAAGCTGGAGTCTTTTCAGAAGGCTCTGGGGGAAAGGAAATGCACAACTCCAGCCCCCACCAGCCATCCTATCCCACCTAAGATGGGGAGGACTGAGAAGCACAGGTGAAGTTCACACTCCAGAATTCTATGAGACATTTAAGGTATTGTCCACAATCTTTTCTAGAAAATAGCAACACAGTGAATACTCCTTAACTCATTCTATGTGGTCAGCATTACCCTAATACTAAAATCAGGCAACACATCACAAGAAAAGAAAACTATGGAGCAATATCTCTAATGACATAGGTGCAAAAAACCTCTACAAAGTATTAGCAATAGAATCCAACAATGTATAAAAAGAATTACACATCTCAACCAACCATAATGAAATATCATGTCACATCTACTAGGAATGCTATATGAACAAAACAACAGATAACGAGTGTTGCCAAGGATGTAGAAAAATTGGAAGCCTTGAACACTGTTGATGAGAATGTAAATTGGCGCAGTCACTATGGAAAACAGTATGTAGGTTCCTAAAAAAATAGAAGTGGCCATATGATCCAGTAATCCCACTTCTGGGTATATATCCAGAGGAATTGAAATCAAGATTTTGAAGATATATCTGCATTCCCATATTCATTGTGGCATTATTCACAATAGCCAAGAAATGGAAGCAACCTAAATGTCAATCAACAAATGAATGGATAAAGAAAATGACATATATACATCTTATGAAATACTATTTATTCAGCCTTTAAAAGAAGGAAATCCTGACATTTGCAACAACATTGATAATCCTTGAGAGAAGTATGCTAAGTGAAATAAGCCAGACACAAAAAAATACTACATGATACCACTTATATGATGAATCTGAAATAGTCAAACTCATAGAAGCAGAGAGTGGAATGTTGATTCCCAGCAGCTGGCCAGGAAGATGGGGAAATTAGGAGGTTTTATCCAAAGGGTGCAAAGTTTTGGTTATCCAAGACTGATCAGCCCCAGAAACCTACTTTATAGTACATTGTCTACAGTTAGCAATATTGTTTTGTACACCTTGAAATTTTCTAAGGAAGTGGGTCTTACGTTAAGCATTCGTATCACAAAAAATAATAACAATAAAGATGGCAGGAGGAAACTTTTGGAGGTGTTGGATAGGTTTATGGCATAGATTGTGGTGATGTTTTCATGGATGTGTACTTATCTCCAAATTCATCAAGTTGTAGACATTAAATATGTACAGCCTTTTGTTTGTCAATCATACCCCAATAAAGTGGTTTAAAAACACCTAAAAACTTAATTTAAAAAAATGGGCAAAACCTAAGCAGATGCCTCACAATGAAGTTATAAAGATAGCAAGCGAACACATTAAAACATGTTCAATGTCATATATAGTTATGAAAATGCAAATTAAAACAACAGGGAGATACTACTGCATGCTTATTAGAATGACCAAAATCCAAAACACTGACAACATTAACTGCTGGTGAGGATGTGAGCAATAAGGACCCTCATTCGCTTCTGGTGGGAATGGAAAATGGTATGGCCACTTTGAAAGACAGTTTGGAAATTTCTTACAAAACCAGATACACTCCTATCATACAACCCAGCAATCACACTTATTGGGATTTACCCAAATGAACTGAAAAGTTATGTCCAAGCAAAACATTCACATTGATGTTTATAGCAGTTTTATGTATAATTGCTAAAACAAACAATCAATGTCTTCTTTAATAAGAGAATGGATAAACACCAGACAATGAAATGCTACTCAGCACTAAAAATAAATGAGCAGTCAAGCTATGAAAGATATGGAGGACACTTAAATGCATATTAGTAAGTAAAAGAAGTGAAACTGAGAGGCCAGATGCTGCATAATTCCAAAAATATGACATTTTGGGAGACAGTGAAAACATCAGGAGTTGGGAGGATGAGAGGGATGAATAGGCAGAGTACACAGGATTTCTAGGGCGGTGACATTATTCTGTATGCTACTACAACAGTGGATTCATGTTATTATTCATGCATCCAAGCTCTTAGAAGATACAACATCAAGAGTGAACCCTAGTGTAAACTATGGACTTTGGGCAATAATGATGTGTCAATGTAAGTTCACCAACTGTAACAAATGTATCATCGTGGTGTGTGATGTCAAGAGTAGGAAACGAGATATATGGGAACTCTCTAGACTTTCTGCTCAGTTTTGCTGTGAACTTAGAACTACTTTAAAAAATAAAGTTTTTAATGACAAGTGAGCAGGAAAAGGAAGTACACAACTGCATATGCATAAGCTAGATGACCCAGAAGCCTGTATTTGGAGCCCAGGGTCAGGCAGAAAGAAATATGAGGCAAGATGGAATGAGCTGGCTTGAAACTTTAAAGACAAACTCTGATCTGACCTATTTGACCATAGCTGTGCATTTCAAACAGGATTCCAAATATGTTGGAGAAAGGTGACCAGGGTTAAGCTTCTTACAATTGTCTAACATTGAAGAAGTTATTTTAAACACCGCTAAGCATCAAGGTTTGTTTGTTTGATTTTCAGTAAAAAGAAATGAATAATACCCACTCTAGAAGCTATAATGATTGAAAAACATAATGCATGGAAAATGCTTAACAAAATGCCTGAAACACAGTAGGGTACCGTCATTTTTTTTTAAGGTGAGACTCAGTAAAGTAAGACAACAATTTGTTTTTAACTAAGGAAAGCTTCCATCTAATGAACATCTCACAATTAAGGTAGAAGAGCTACTTGAGAAGTGCTACCAAATCATAGGCTAGACTACACTAGTTCCAGCAGGTTAAAGACTGTTCTAAGTCCTTTCTATTTCTACTTCAGGACTAACCACAATTACTACACAGCAGGTATTCAGTAAAAATAAGTGAGTGTATGAATACCTCTCTATGGTGTCAATAAATTTCCTGCTCTCCAGCTTCCTCAGTCCTTTAGTTCTGCTAGTCTTCATACGTGTAAGGTAGAAACAGGGGCACGCTTAATTTTTCTAGGAATAAACAATTATCTATGGGATAAATGAAATTCGTTTTATGAGATCATATCCCCAATGGTAGTGAACACCTGGAGTGTATGGCTGCCCCCTAAATCCCTTAAAAATGTCCTGCACCTGTTGTTAGTTCCCCAAGTATGAACCCACTTTGCCAACATAAAATCCAAAGAACTACATTTCCCTGTGCTCCTGCTGCTCGGGTGCAGATATGTGACTTGAGTTCTGCCAACCAGGAGCATCTGTGCAAACTTCAATTGGAAATAAGTTATCTGAGATTAAGTCGTTCTGAGAGCCAGAAGGGTTCTGAGGTCAGGGAAGTGGTGTCACCTTTGCAATTTAGCCAGCAGCAGCATGATCTTGGTGTCAGCAGGACAATACTTCCTTTAGAACCCCTGTATTGTCCAGGTGTGCTTCTGAAATGTATTAATTGTAGCTGAACCTAGAATCTGTGACCCAAGTCCTGCCAAAGAGTCTTTAAGCTATTTTATTGCATATCCTAAGTCTCTTCTACTTAAACTAGATAGACATTATTCTCTGTCTTCAGATAAGTAACTTGACATATGCCAAACAGACCTAAAATTCCCCATTTCAATTTATCACCAAGAAAGGAATGTCATCAATCTCAGAAGCATTCTAGTTAACAAATGTCCTTTTTTACAAAAGCAAATATTTTTAAGAAGGTTAGAAAGAGACAATAGTCATTCATTCCATAATTATTGATTAAGCGTTTATTTGAGGCCAAGCTTTCTTCTAAACTGGACATGTGATATTGAACAAACATACACCCTATACCACTTCTGAAAAAATACTTCCCTGTATTTTAAGTCTTTACATATTCTACTTGCTATGTTGGTCTCACTTTCATAATAAAATTTTACCCTCACACAAGTCTTGTCAAGGAAATCAGACCCACAATTGGAACATCATCAAGTCCTTAGAGGTACGGGGTCAATATAGATCAGAGAACAAGAGAGAGAAATTCAGAAATGCCAAGGAGATTGGAGACCATTCCAGGCACAGAAATTCCCACAAGGTCAGTCAGCTCTCATGTTCTCAGCAGGCACAGAGAAATCATGCATAATACTTTCTAAAGTTAAAAAAAAATTAGCTTAATATTCTAGGCCATGTAAGTAGTTCTACTACAATTTTAAAATTTCCAGTAATAAAAAGTGTTCATAATAACTAACATTTCCAAGCATTTGATTGTCTAAGACCTTATACAGATTGCATATTTGACCTTGAAAATATCTCCATCATTCCCCGATAACTGTAGCTTAAAGAGGTAATGTTTTGCCAAAGTTCACACTATAAAAGGCAAAGTTAAGATTTGAACTCAGGACTGTCTAACTCAAATGCTGTGCTCTCAAGCATTATAATGTATTAAATCTTTTCACTTGTTCCTCAAAAATGTACATAAAACATATGATACATAAAAATTTTCATAAAACAAAGCTCTCAATATGAATGACTAGTTTACAATACAATTACAATAACCATGAGTGTTAGTGCAAATAATATAGCAAAAATAGCTGGTAGATCTTTCCTTTTGGAGGAAGAAAAATAAAAACAGAATCAGATAAAATGTGCCAGAAGATTACAAAGTACAGAAAGAGAAATTGGAGAATACCCAAAATTCCTTTTTTCCAAGAATGCTTTATTTTTCTTTTGCCATTGCCTAGGTAACAAGGTTGCATTGTAAGAATTAAGATGTTTTGAGAATTTCATCATCCTCCCAGCTTCTGCTGTGAAGAATTCTTCCTAGAAAATGCCTTAATAAAATAACTCTATTGATAGGCTCAGGATGTGAATGTAATCTATAGGACTCTTGGTCAAACTGCCTGCAAGGATCACCTACTTCAAAAACATCAAGATAATTGTTTAAAAAGCTAAATCTATCAATCAGCAGCTTCACTAAATCAGAATCTCTAGAGCTTTGTCCTGGGAATCCATATTTTCACAAGATATCAAAGTGATTCTGACAGCAACGCAAAGTTTGACAAACAATTGGGTAACACAAAAATGTTAACGGGATATTTTTATATTGATGATTTCCTGTCAAGGCCTGTCCTCAGAGTGCCTATCCACAAAAATCAACATAATTTTGACAAATAGTGTTAATTTGGCCCAGAATGGTAGAAATTAGCTTTTTTTTTAACTCTTCATCATTTAAGGGATAAAGTTATTTTATGTTGTCATGTATATTTCTCTGTTAAAGTCACCTTGTGACTCTGAGATTCTTCACAGAATTTTCTACTTCTGCACTCCTGAGGTGTAGATTAAAGGATTTAACATGGGAGTTATCATAGTACAAAACACAGCCATAACTTGATGGAAAGTGTGGTCACTGGAGGAAGATACACAAACATGCAGGACACAAAGTGTAAAATAACCACAGTGGTGTGAGAGACACTGGTGGAGAGGGCTTTGCACCTACCATCCAAACTGTGACAATTCAAAGGGTATATGATGACCATATTGGAGACCAGTAGGAGGAGAAAGTTTAATGAGCAGATGAACCCTCTTTGGGCAGCAGTGAAGAGACCAAAGGTATGAGTTTCCAAGAAGATGAATTTCAGCAGTGTTCCTGTCACTCATGATCAATGACGTTGGGACTGCAAAAAGGCAGTCAGACTCTGAAAAGAATCCGAATTATTGAATGAATAGAGCCTCCATCCTAGGACACTCCAGTGAGATGGCCACAGCTATACAATCTGCTCATGATGGTCTGTGTTACAGAATGTCCCTAAGCTGTCAGAGGCCATCCCCATCAGCAGAATGACCTCAGCAGCATCAAAAGATGCTCAGCAAATACTTAAGTCATACACTTCCTGAAAGTGGCGGTTTTTCTTACAGCAAAAGTGTTAGCTAGCATTTTATGGGTCAGGGAAGAAGAAGAGTAGCCACCTATAAAGAATAAGTAACAGAAAGAAAAAATAAAGTACTACTAGGGAGCATAAAAAAGACGTAACTAAATGTAAACATTTACCCTCCTCATGGATAAGAACCCTCAAAATTCTAAAGATATACAATCTTGCTAAATTAATCTTCCTAAATCAAAACACATTGAAAATAACAACTTTTTTGTGACCTTTCTAGCTTATCATAAGTTTAATTCCATAACATAAGTATGCAGGAATGGACATAATTCTGAAAAAGGAGATTAATGAGGGAGTCCTAGGCTTATTGCATATCACAATGTATTATAGAAGAAATGCAATTATTTTTTGTATTAAATGGCACATGACAGCAGAGATCAATGGAAAATAATAGAGTCCTGAATTGCATCCAAATATATATAGGACTTTAGAAACAATGAAATTGGGATTTCTACTCAGTGGTGAAAATATAATTATGCAACTACAAAATAATTCACCGACAAAACAATAGAACTTAATCCTATTTAACTGATGATATCAAAATAAACATCAAATAGATCAAAAATTTCATATAAAATATAAAACCACAAAAATGCTAAGAAAATATTAACTTCTAAAAAATGTGGGGAAATATTATGGTTAGATTGAAGTGTTGAAAAATTTTTAAGGAAGATAAAAAAATCAAAAACCATTTATAAATCTGACTAGGTGAATATTAAAAAATTCTACCTAGCCAAGAAAAAAAATTATACATAGCATAAGAAAGTCAAAATCAAATCACGTACATGAAAGAGATTATTTCCTTAATATATAATTCCTCATAAAAATCAGTATGGAAAAGACCAACAATTGAAGAAAATAGTTTAAAAATCATTTATAAAGGGCCAGGCCAGTTAACGGAATAGTGAAGATCACGTGCTCTGCTTCAGCGGCCTGGGTTCTCTGGTTTGGATCCCAGGCACGGACATGGCACTGCTCATCAGGCCATGCTGTGACAGGCATCCCACATATAAAGTAGAAGAAGATGGGCATGGATGTTAATCGGGGCCAGTCTTCCTCAGCCAAAACAGAAGGATTGGCTGTAGATGTTAGCTCAGAGCTAATCTTCCTCAAAAAAAAAAAAAAAAATTTATAGACAATTCAAACAGAAAGAAATACATTAACTTTAAACATGTGAAAATATGCTTAAATCAATTACATTGAAAGAACTTCAATTAAAGTATACAAACTAATTATAATTCCTTTTATGAATGAGATTGTTGTATAGCATAAATGTTTACCAAGCGCTAGTTGTTGAGAATGTGGATGAGCAGATAATTTCAAAAACTGTGGGCAGAAGTGTACTTGGTACAACTTCATGGATGTCACTTTGGCAACAACTATGAATATCAACTTTTTAAATACATATACTCTAGACTGAAAAATTCTATTCCTAGTAACTAACATTTCTAGGAACATATATTCAAAACATATATTTATTGCAGAATTATATGTGAGAGAAAAGGATTAAAAACAATATGAAGAATACTGGATACATTAATTCTAGTATTATTATAAGAGAAAATTATATAGTATGAGAACAACTAAGAATGAGTTAGATCTAAATGAACTGGTATGGAAAGATAGTCAAGATGATGAGTAGTAAAGTTGTAAATGTTTACACATAGACATACAAAAAAATATCAAGCATGTATGTAAACACATTTGTATTTGCAAAGATTAATCCTTGAAGAATCTTAAGACAGGCTTTCATGACTACTCTGGGGAGGAACACTGGGAAACACTAATGGGGATGGAATAGAAATTTGTTTTTCACATATTATTTCATGTGGTTTATATTTTTATGTTATTATTGAACTTTCAATTTATTTATTTTAAAAAGCAGAAGTGTTACATGCTAAATATTTCATATATAATGAAATTAAACAAAGAGAACATTCTACATATCATTAAATGTTTCAGTTAGGAAAAAAGAACAAGAAAGGGTAATAAATAATCCAGCTAAAAAGTAAAACTAATTGCAGAAAAAATTAAATAAATGCATAAATTAATTAAATATTAGTTTAACTATAAAAATTTCATTCACTATATATTTCTTATTGACTTCTTGCTGTATATGCATTACAGGTTTCTAGGTGAAGTGATAAATAAGACATTATAGAGTGGCATTAAGCAAATAAACTGTCATTAATAATCTAATCATACAGAATTATTTATTATAATTATGATAAATGCTGTTAAAGGAAAGGATAGGTGGATAAGTTTTAAGAAGACTCTTGGGTTCCAAGGAGATGAGCCCTAAAGTCAAAGGACTCTCTTCATGGTGAATGTCAAACTTATTTACTATGAGCTAGGAAATTTCTTCTCCAGACCTTCTTCATAGCATTATTCATCTCAGAATTTCTCAGAGTGTAGATTAATGGGTTCAACATGGGGGTTATGACTGTATAAAACACACTCAATGATTTGTCAATGGGGAAGGTCTCTGCAGGTCTTGCATACATGAAAATACAGGGAACAAAGAAGAAGACAACCACAGTGATGTGGGAACCACAGGTCTGGAGGGCTTTCCGCCTCCCTTCCTGACTAAGATTCTTTAGAGAGCACAAGACGACACCATAAGAGATGAGTAAGAGCAGAAACACAATAGTGCAAATCAGTCCTCCATTGGCCACCACTAAGAGGCCAACGACACGGGTGTCAGTACAGACAAGTTTCAGTAAGGGGTACATGTCACAGATAAAGTGATCAATGACATTGGGCCCACAAAATGGGAGCCCGTAAATAGTGCTAAGTTGAATTACTGAGTGAAGAAAACCTCCAACCCAGGACACTACCAGTAATACGACACACACCCATTGCCTCATGATAACCAAATAATGCGAGGGCTTACAGATGGCCACATAGCGGTCATAGGCCATCACCAACAGAAGAAAGACCTCTGATCCACCAAAAAAGTGCTCTGTAAACAGCTGGGCCATACAAAATCTGAAGGATAGGGTATTTTCCCCAAAGAACAAGTCTGAAATCAATTTGGGGGAAATGACTGAAGAATAAATGGAATCCATAAATGATAGACTGGCAAGAAAGAAGTACATGGGTGAGCCCAGGGTCCTACTAAAAGTTACAGTCACCACAATAAGCATGTTGCCCACCATGGTCAAAATGTAGAAGAGCAAAAACATAACAAAAAGAACTTTCTGCTCCTTTGGATTCTGTGTGAGGCCCAAGAGGACAAAGTAAGTCACATTGTTCTCTGGTTCCATCTATTCTTTTTTAAGTGCTGATTTCAGATATTAGTTTACCTGTAAAACAAGAAAAAAATCTTTAAAAGTATTTTAAATTTAACCTTTTGTTTAATCTCCAATCAAAAAAATATCTATGGAGGGTGTGTTTGTGTCAAACAACCTGCCGTAAATATTGGTATTACCATATTGAATAGGATTGGTTCCCTACTCTCAGTGATTTCATGTATAACCAGGGGATCAGACAATTAAAGATCAAATTAGTAAATATCATTGTAAATATATTTGTGTTGTACTAAGGAACATCTAAATCAAGCTAGGATCTAGGAGTGCTTCCCAGAGGAAGCAGTACTTCCGCAGAGCTTTAAGGGAAAAGTGAGAGAACAAGAGAGAAGGGGAAGGGAATTCGTTAAACGATGAACTATGTGTAAAGTCACAAAAGTGTTAGACTGAGAACTCAAGATAATTTACATATTCAAAGTCAGTAGTGCGAATTATGAATGGAAGGCTATAGACCAAAGATCACTGTATTAGTTGCTAGAGCTTCCACTCTATAACAATAATTGCCCTTCCTCCAGTTTCCAAAGAGATATTCATTTCCGCTTGAGACTTCAGCTTTAATATTCAATTTCTAGCAACATTATGTTCATGATGATATATGTATTCTTTCAGAGGACAAATATTTTTTCTATAGCATTCCTATTTCCTTCCTGAGCCCTCACTAGAATCAACTTTCAATGCCCATATTTCTACCAACATTCTCACAAGGCATAGGTTTTTTCTACAACATCTACCCATTAATCAATCCCAAAGCCAGTTCCACATTTTTTGAAATATATTACAGCAGCACCTCCACTTCTCAGCACAAAATCTGTATTAGTTTGCTAGAGCTACCATAACAAAGAAGCATAAACTGGATGGCTTAAACAATAGAAACTTATCATCTCACCATTCTGGATGTTAGGAATTCAAATTCAAGGTGTTGACAGTGTTGATTCCTTCTAAAAATTGGAAGGGAAGGACCTGTTCCTTGGCTTGTTGATGACCATATTTATGTTCATATGGTATTCTCCCTGTAAGCATCCAGATTTCCTCTTTTGATAAAATTACTAGTCATGTTGGATTCATGCCCACCCTAACGATCTTATTTGTACTTTATTACCTCTGTAAAGACCCTATGCCCAAACAAGGTCACATTCTGAGGTACTGGGGGTTAGGATGTCAACATATGAATTTTGGGAGGATTCAATGGAATCATAATTGTGTCTTCTGACATAGCATATGACCCATAATAATCACTGCCCCAGATTTTCTACCAAATCCCTGAAATCTTCTTAGTGTCTTTACTCAGATCTTCCTGCCTTTCCTGAATTATAAATGCTAAAGCTTTCCAAAATTGTATGACTTCTGCCTCTATCTCTCTCCTAATTTTCAAAGCTGTATATGAAACTAACTGATATCTCCAATTAGATGTCAATTTAGCATTTGTAAAGCTAAATTTTTAATATACTATAATAAATCTATTCCTTCCTAGGTGTTTCCTATTTAATTAAATGGTACCACCTTCCATGTTATTGTTCAGAATTTAAATCTGATAGTATTCTGCACTCCCTTATTCACTCAATTTATTTATAAAAAAATTTAATAAGTCCTGCTGACTCTTTCTTTAAAATATGTTGCAAAATTGATAATTACCACAACACCCATTGCCTTCCTGGTCCGCTGTAGTAGCCTCTTGCAAGTTCTCTCTGCTTTTGTTCTGGCCTTCAATGGTTTATTCTCATGAAGCAGCCCAAATATTCTTCTTTATGTCTTATTTAAATCATATCACTTCCCTTTTCAAAACCCCTACAGTGCATTTCTCTCACATAATCAATAAAATCCAATCTCCTGGGATACTTGACCTACAGTTCCTTGGATTACTTGGAACCAGGCTACCTCCCCAAAGTCACATCTTATAATTCTCCATAATCATTCTGCTCAAGACTTCATAGTCTTCCCCAGCTATCCAAAGTGCTTTTCTGTCTCTTTAGCTCCATCAATTCTTTTGTAGATGCTAATTTCAGAGATCAGAAGCAGTTTACCTCTAAAATAATGGGAAATATTCTGGAGAGGTGTATTGTAAGTTTAATCTTTACTTATTCATTCATTGACAAGTGTTTACAGAATACTTACATTGTGTCATTCCTTTCAGATAAGGTAGACTCCCAGCATCACAGAGCATCCACTGATTCATCGATGCTCAGGGTCTAAGTCAGGGGTTATGTTATCAGAAGATAGAAATGGTGGTGGTGACTGAGGAAGCACCTTTTCACCATCAGTCTCTTACTTTTCCACGTAAGTATGCCTCTTGAAGTTATAAGATGGCTGCTGACTACATTTAAAGAATTTTTTAATCTATTCATGAGAAATATCATATAAATCTTGACCAGTAACTTTCCAATTTTTTCCACCAATTTTCCATGATATTGAACTACCCTTGAGGAAGTCTCTATTTAGCTAATTGACTACTACATCTGCTTATAAATGTCTCTCCCTACTCAAGAGATTGAGTTTTTTTGCCATGAAAGCCAAAAAGTCTTATTGTACTGGATTTTTACATAAATCCCATCATTAATATATGTGCATAAATAATTTTGTGTTACTCTAATGTCTACAGAACTGATGTTTTATAAAATATATATATCATACCTTATTGCAAAGGATATTTCAAAAACGGTAAATTTTATTTTTCTAAATCTACCTTTAATACCTTCAAAAAAGTAACAGTCATCACTCTGAGTCATAATTTGCATGTTTGTAAAATTAAATTATGATAGGTACTTAGTGAGTTTTTGTGAACATTTAATAAGCTAAAAAAATGAAGGCATATGTAACACAGTTCTTGGATCAACATGGATAATCAATCTTCATTTTTTTAATAAAATATCAGAAGCTACAAAGTAAGCATATCAGCATCAATCATAAGTGTATATCCTCCTGCAATGCAAAAATAAAAAGATGAGAAAACAAATATTTTTATTCCATTGTTTCCATTGATATAGACAAAAACATTTTAATGAAAGGAAATATTAATATGGAAAGAACACCTATTTAATTTGTTATGCAAAACTATGTATTAGATACTATGTCCATTCATACATACATGTTATATCTATACATACATATATAAGTATATAAACTCACAAATACATATACACATAAACATATACATATATAAAGTTACATTAAATGTATAATTTTTCATGTTTACAATAACAAGAATCATTATCCCCATTTTTTGGTGGAAAACATTGAGGCTTAGAATAGAATTAATTTTTCCAAAGTTACTTATTTTTAAGTGACAGAACTGGAGTTGGAATCTAAGTTTGATTTACTTCAAAGTCCCTGTATATACCAGCAGAAGGTTTTTAAACTTTTCAATTCTTATAAATTCAAACATTATAATTTCCTATGTAATAAAGAAATTCACACAACTACACAGCCTGGTTTGCACTCTGAACTATTAAAGTCTTACCTTTCAGAAACTGGTTCACAATTTGAAGGAGAAATTTTAACTTTACTCATAAAGAGCTGGAAATAGACCTTCCATCTACTTTCCCCACAGAGGGCAAAAAAGTGCATTATTTCTTGAAGATATTTTATTTCACATGCCTTAGTCTATCCATTTTCTCCATGGATTCTTGTAAAGATTTCAGAAAATTACTACTTGCCATGTAGCTATATTTCAAAGAAAGCATGATACAAGTAAAATAAAATTTTCCCATTAGGATAATTTATCAAAAACGCAAGTAAATCGTATGTCTGCAGAAGAAGACAGCAAGTAGCTATTTACCGGGAAAATTTTTTGAGTACTTTCTTTTCCAGTAGCATCAATAAAGAATAACTATCATTCAGAGGTTTAGTCCATCTCACTCTACCGTGTGGATATGGCCAAATAGTTGTACTTGACATTCGAGAGAACTTTCTTGTACTTTAAGCCTAATAAAGCATCTCCTGAAATTATTATATTAGTACTTAAGAGCAGAGCATCTTCTAACCAAGACAGGCAAAGATCAAGAAGACTTTATACTCTCTAATGATATTAATTATTGAGTCTGCAATTGGAATGTGTCCAGGACCGATTGTTGCCTAATTTAATTCACTGAGATTTTCCACAAAATTTTAAGAGAACACCTATATTAAAAAAGAGAGAAAAACCTGTTAGACCAATCACATAATGATGGTAAGTAGAATGTAACAAGGAGAAAAAAGATAGCCTCAAAACTGTTATGGAAATATTGCCAGCCAAGGCTAAAATATCAGCCCTGTCATTTTAGTCTAAAGAAGATTAATTTGTCACTCATTTCCCCACCTTGCCATAGCAAGGTTTTCTTTCCTTTTATCTAATATTTAATTTTTTTCTGCCTATAAGAGTGGTGAGGTTGTATATGTTAAATTTTATCTCTGATCTAGTTGTAATAATTAATTATTTATCCAATTGCTTTTTTAAAATTTGATCATCTATTTTATGCCAGGTTCTGTGCTATGAGCTGTGTATAAAGTAGTTAATAAAATAGGAAAAAAATCAGGATAAGAATTCTGCCTGCATTTATCATACTCTTGGAATAAAGTCAGACAATAAAAAGGGAACCAACTTAATAAAGTAATTATAAACTGTGATTGCTGCTAATAAGACAACAGGATACCATGACAGAAAATCAGAAGGAGATACTACTGTGCATAAGGTAACTAGGGAAGACCTTTTTAAAACGTGATTTTTAAGCCGAAATCCAAAGGATGACAAGTTGTTACCATGGGAAGCACTGTTACATGTGAAAAGCTCCAACACTGAAAAGAGCTTGGCAAGTTCATGGCACTTGAAAAGTCACTGTGCCTGAAGGGGCACAGGAAACGGAAAGGACAGAACTGAAGTTTAAGAGATGCACAGGAACCAAACTCTGCTGGGCAGTACAGCTCTTGGTAAGAAATTTGGATTTCATCTTAAATTCTTTCATGAGGAGAGTAAGGGGGCTTCTAGTTCCAGTTTGGCACGTAAGGAACTTAGAAATCATTACTCCCTCCTAACAACAAATAGTAGAAATCATTATAACCTCCTAACAATAAGTAGGAAGCTGAATTAATTACCTTGATCTGAGAATTCTCAGAATTAATTCTCTTGGTCAGAGAAATGGGGTTACAGAGAAAACCTCTGTTCCTAAATTGGAGAGACAGACCATTACAGAGAATCACAACTTCCCAGAGCAGAAACCTATGAACAGAAACCCCCATGGGAACCAGTGCCCAGGTAGGAAAACCTGAACTGTAATTGATGGATTGCCAGAGGCTTGGTGTGGACAAGACCAAAAGAGAAAAACTCTGGGGGGACCCAGTCATATGAGGGCTTCCACATGTTTGTGAGTTTTAACTCTGGGATCTCAACCAACTCGACACAGAGAATATAGGAGAAAAATACCCTCATGCTTCTGGCAGGGAGAGCAAAAAGAAATCTTTTAAATACTTCAGAGCCTTCTGTTCTTAACAAGGCCTGCCCTCAGGAGAAACTATTTTACCACAGCCTAATCTGCTGGAATTTTATCAGAGCCTAACCTACCTGGAAGAAATGAAACACCCAACTCTGGTCTCCTCTAGTCATCTTGTCCCACCTAAGTGGGGACTGGAGAGGACCTGAGAAGCACTGCTGAGCTACGCAGTCCAAGGACACAGGCTCTCCAAAGACTGAGACTTTGTCAGAGAACTATGGAACACTCCCCTTGTGTAACACCTTCCTACTACATTATTAAAGGTGTATTTAGCACAGTTTTTTTCATCCAGTACATCATCTCCACATTTCTACAACAAATTACAATGCATACTAAAGGCAGAAAGCATGGTTTGAAGAGACTGAAGAACCATCCGAGCTAGAGTCAGATATTGGAAGAAATGTTATTAGAGCAGGAAACTTTTTAAACTATGATTAATATGCTAAGAGGAAAAAGTAGACAAGTAGGAACAGGTGAATAACATAAGAAGAGATAGAAATTTTAAGAATTGAAAAGAAATGCTAGAGATCAAAAACACTGTGACATAAATCAAGAATGCTTATGATTGGCTCATTAGTAGACTGGACATGGCTGAGGAAAGAGTCTCTGAGCCTGAGGATATGATCATAGATATTTCCAAAACTGCAAATCAAAGAGAAAAAAGGTCTAAAGAAAAAAGCAGAATAAAATATCCAAAACCTGTGGGACAACTATAAAAGATATACATGTAATGTGAATACCAGAAAAAAGAGAAAGAGTGAAAGGAACAGAAGCCATATTCAAAGCAATAATGACTGAGAATTTCCCCCAAACTAATGTCAGACACAAAACCATGGATCCTAGAAGCTCAGAGAACAACTCATAAGATAAATGACAAAACAAACAAACTAAAAGCTATACCAGAATGTATCATATTCAAACTTCAAAAATTTTAAAATCTTGAAAGAAGCCAGAGGAAAAAATATCTTACCTGTAGAGGAGAGAAGTGTAAACTCCTGAGATTAAGCTCTTTGATTGTAATGTAAGTGCTTGTAATTAAGATTTGATTGCCAAGGCATTCATTTCAAAAGACATTCATCTTGAATAAACATATTGTCAGTTATATGACACAGCTACTAGCAAAACAACCAGATAAGAAATTAGGCCACCTCTACCTATGAAGTTCCCTCTTTCAGAAAGCCCTGGCTAATCTAGATAACTGCCAACTTGAACACCCCACTTCTTCCTTCCTATGCCCTAATTCCCACTATTATGCTTTAAATTGGCAAATAAAGAGTGAACCCACAATAGCCTAGATACCCATCCTCAGACCCTAAGAAAGGCAGAGCCCCAGGACTGCACTCTTTTTCTCTACCTCTGACCCTGCTCTATGGCCCCTGCGTGTGCCAAGATCCCTCCAGGACCAGTGAGTAATACATCTTGTTTCTCAAAGTTCCCTGATGGTTTTTGCTGATTTGTGTCCTACAGTCATCATAAAAACCACAAAGGCCAGTCTAGCCACAACATTGGTCTCAGGGGGGCAAATGTCCATGGGGACTTGCTACAAGTAATATGGGCCTGGTGAATCATCACTTTCAATCACTATCAATAGGCTGAGACCACCACAACAAGGAGCAAAGAAAAGAATTGCATCCAACTTCTCAGAAAGCATGCACGCAAGAAATTAACGGAGTGAAACAAAGAGTTGAGAGAGATATAAAAAGCAACCGAAGATTCTGTACCCTGTGAAATTATCCTTTAAAAGTGAAGGAGAAAAGTAGTCAGACTCATAGGATCAGCGAGTAGAATGGTGGTTGCCACAGAAATGGGGAGATGTTGGTCAAAGGATACAAACACGAATAAGGTAAGTTCTGAGGATCTAATGTACAACATGGTGACTATAGTTAATAATACTGTATTGTATACAAGGAATTTGCAAAGAGAGTACATCATAAGTGTCCTCACCACATGCACAAAAAATGGTAACTGTGAGGTGATGGTTAAGCTAATTAACTTGGTTGTGATAATAATGTCATAACACATACGTATAGTAAATCATCACATTATACACAGAAAGGAAAAAGAAAGATTTTCTTAGAGAATGAAAAATTAACTGAATTTATCACAAGTAGATCTTCCTGCAAGAAATGTTAAACAAGTTCTTCTGAGAGAAAGAAAATCATACAGGTCAGAAACTCAGATCTACGTAAACAAAGAACACTGGAGAATGAATAAGTGAAGTTAAATAAAAACGTTTACTTTCTTATTCTTAACTGATCTAACAGAAAGCAGTTTGTTCAAAATAATAATAGCAACAACGTATTCAACTATGTATGTTTATGTATAAGTGAAATGAATGTCAGTAATAATACAAGGGACTGGAGATAGGAATTATGAGTATTTTGTTATAACAATATAGGTGCACTACCCATGACATGGAGTAGTGTTCTTTGAAATTGGACTTAGTTTTAAATGTATATTGCAAACACTAGGACAATCATTAAAAAAAATAAAATAAAGTAACTGATATGTGAACAATGGAGAAAATAAAGAATCATATAAAATGCTCACTTAAAGCTACAAAATACAGAACAAGAGTGGAATACAAAAATAAGAACAAAAGACAAGGGCAACAAATATGATAGATATTAACCCAATTATATAATTAATCACTTTGAATATCAATGGTCTGAATGAACCAGTTAAAATACAGATATTGTCAGAGTAGATCAAAAATATGATCCCTCTATATTTTGTCTACAAGAAATTCACATTATATATAAAGACACATACACACTGAAAGTAAATGGATGGATGAAGATACACCACACTAACACTAATCAAAACACAGTGGAAAGCTATATTAATTTCAGACAAAGTAGACTTCAAAGCAAGGAAAGTTATCATCAGGGATAAGAAGAACATTACATAAGGACAAATTGGTCAATTCTCCAAGAAGAAATGGAAATCCATACTGTATATGCACCTAAAAACAGAGCATCACAATATATTAGGGGAAAAATTTATAAAACTGCAAGGAGAAATAGTGAATTCACTATTATAGTTGAAGACTTCAAATTCCATTATCAGAAAGGGACAGATTCAGCAGACATAAACTCAATAAGGACATAGCTAAACTCAATAACATCATCAATCAACTGAACATGATTGCAACCATAGACTACTTCATCCAGCGACAGCAGAATACACATTTTTCTCAAGCTCACATAGAACATTCACCAAGACAGAAAACATTCTGTACTGTAAAACACACCTTAATAAATTTAAAAGAATAGAAATCATACAATGCCTACTCTCAGACTACAGTGGAATTAAACTGGAAATCAATTATAGAAAGATATCTGGAAAACCTCATCAACTTAAGGAATAAACAACCAATTCTAAATAACACATGGATCAAAGTGGTTTTAAAAAACAGATCAGAGTCAGTAAAGTAAGACAGGCATTTTTTTTTTTCATTGGGGAAACTTCCTTCTAATAAACATCTCAAAATTAAGATAGAATCGTTACTTGAGAAAAGCTGCCAAACGGTAAGCTAGACTATGATAGTGCCAGAGGTTAAGGACTCTTCTGGTCATTTGTGTTTCCTTTTCAGCACTAACCACAATTACAAGCATCGCAGGTATTCAGGAAAAGTAAATGAATATATGAATAATTCTCCACAGTATCAAGAGTTTTCCTGTTCTCAGCTTTTTTGTGGTTCTTTGTTTCTGTTTTTCTTCCTACGTATAAGACAGAGACTGGGACACCCTTAAATTTTGTGGAAATGACAAGCTATCTATGGATAAGTGAAACCGATTTTATGAGATCCCATCCCCAATCATAGTGAATAACAAGAGTGTGTGGCTGCCCATAAATCTCTTAAAGGTATCCTGCACATGTTGTTAGTTTCCTAAGTATATACCCAGTTTCCCAGTATGAAATCCAAAGAACTACATTTCCCTATGCCCCTGGCACTTGGGTGCATGCATGTGACTTGGGTTCTGACAACCAGGTCTTTGAGTGGATATTAGTTATCTGAGGTTAGGTGGTCCTGAAAATCAGAGTGGTTCTGAGGTCAGGAATGTGGTGGCACCTTTGTAGTTTAGTCAGAGGCAGCATGATCTTGGTTATAGCAGCAGCTCCTTAGCACGCAAGTCCATCAGGTGTGCTTCTGCAAGTTTTCCCGATTGCTCAGCCTAGAATTGGTGATCCCCACTCTTCTTAAGCTGTTTAATTGCACATCGTGTATCCCTTCTACTTAAACTAGCTACAGGGATTCTGTGTCATCAGTTAAGAATCCTGGCTGATATACTAAGCTGACCTACAATTCTCCATTTCAATTTATCACCAAGAATGGAAAGTCATCGATTTCAGAAGCTTCCAGTTAACAAAAGTCCCTTTTTAAAATTCATTTACTACTGTTACCACAATAAAAAATAAATAAATAAAGACACACTTACTCTTAAGAAGGTTAAGTGGAGATGATGACCTTTTATTCCATGAATATTGATTAAGCATCGCTCTGTGCCAAGTCTGTTCTAGGTGCTGGAAATGCAGTAGTGAACAAGACAGCCAATGCGTCTAATTTTCATGTAGTTTACATTCTAGTTGGAAGAGAGAGAGATTAAACAAATACATCAGATGATCAGATGGTGAAGATCCCATAGAGAAACTGTAATAGAGTGATGTGATAGAGGGTAACTCAGGGAGATGGAGAACGGCTTTATATGTGTGGTTAAAGAAGACTTGTAAGGGTTCTCATCAAGATGGCGCTGTGAGCAGACGTTGAACTTGCCTCTTCACAACCAGGTTACAACAATTTTGGGAAGAATCACCCTGGATTGAAAACTGAAAACTGGATAAAAAGAAACCCCACAACAAGGGACAGTCCTGACAAAAGCAGAAGAGGCAGTAACTCTGGCCGGAGAGGAAAAAAGCCACCTTTGGGAGCAGCAGAGCTTCTCAGCTGGCCAGGCGGGAGCCAACCTAAGGTACGCAGCCCTCCCTGGAGGAGTGAGGTCCAGAGTGGGGGCAATACTGCTATAACCATCCTTCGGACTCAGCCCAACTGGGATGGGGGTCTTACTATCTGGCTTTGCTGGCTATTAACTGCAGCGAGGACACCCCAGAAAAGCTATCCGCCTAAAGCCGAAAAGATCCAGGTCTTAAAGGGCCCACGCACAAACTCACTCATTGCAGCAACCTAAAATCACCAGAGAGAAGGCTGACTGTCCTTTGGTGAAACAAGACTCACCTGGTGGGCCCTGGGGGCATCTTGGTGAGAGGAGGATCCTCTCCTGAGACTGAGACATTGGTTGGGGCCGTTGTTCTGAGCTGGTCCAGAGGTGCTGATATGGACACTGGTGGGGGCCATTGAGGTGCGTCCCTTGGGCTGTTAGCCCAGGGGTCTGCCACACCCACTAGAGCACAGATTTAATCCAGTTCAGCCAGGGCAGGCAACCCGCCCTAGGGATTGTCCCCACCTAACAGCAAGCCCTGAGGTTACTTTTCAGCCTGCATTGACTGAGTGTCTTGATCCTCTACAGGCAGGCAAGGGTGTCTGCGTCTGTGGGGCAGGGCTTGTGTGAGGACCAGGTGAACTGTGGGGGGCATTGGGGCAGAGGTGGGGGCCTCTGCAGTGTGGCAGAGGGGTACGATCCAGGGGGTTGAGAAGTGTGCACAGACCAGGACTGTGTTGACAGTGTATGTGGTCCAGAGAAGGGTGAGGCTTATCAGCAGCAGAAGACTTGTGCTTCACAAATAGCCATAAAAAGGATCAGCCCCACCGTCCAAAGCCTGAAACAACTGAGTGCCTCCATGCCAAGGGCTAGCCCCACT
This sequence comes from Equus asinus, assembly GCF_041296235.1. Taxonomy (NCBI): domain Eukaryota; kingdom Metazoa; phylum Chordata; class Mammalia; order Perissodactyla; family Equidae; genus Equus; species Equus asinus. The sequence continues at coordinate 20,510,649 of NC_091806.1, forward strand.
CAGCTGTGCTCCTAAGAGAACTGACATCAGCCTTGTTGTCCTCAGGCCTATCACAACTCTATGCCCCTGAGCCTAGCTACCAGCTACACTGGGTACCAACCCAATTAAGAGGACACTTGCAATAAGAGTGTGCTAATTGACTTTGTAGCCAACAATGCTGAGGCCCCTCCAAACCGGATTTACAAGCAGCTGGCCAGGGAAGGAAAGATCAGACTCCCTGGAGACTGTCAGTGGGAGGAACCCTGCCACAGCAGAAGAACACAAATAGCCCACAAAGGGGTCACTCCTGGTTCTTATGGTCTGGTGACGAGAGGGAAGCACACTGTTGGGCCTCATAAGGCATCTCATACACAAGGCCACTTCTCCAAGATCAGGAGACATAGCCGACTCACCTAGTACAAAGAAAATAGCACAGAAAAAGAGGCATAATGAGGAGGCAAAGGAATACTTTCCAACAAGGGAACACTACAAAACACCAGACAAAGAACTAAGTGAAACAGAAACTAGCAACCTCCTTGACAAGGAATTCAAATAAAATATAATGAGGATGCTCACAGATATGCAGAGAAGAATGGATGAACACAGTGAGCACATCAGCAAAGAATTGGAAGATATAAAAAAGAACCAATCAGAAATGAAGAATACAATACTTGAAATGAGAAATTCACTAGAGGGACTCAGTAGCAGAGTAGAGGAAGCAGAAGAACGGATCAGTGAGCTAGACAAAAGATTAGAGGAAATCACCCAAGCAGAACAGAAAAGAGAAAAAAGAATTAGACAGAATGAGAACAGTGTAAGGGAACTCTGGGACAATATCAAGCATGCTAACATTCGGATATTAGGGGCCCCAGAAGGAGAAGAGAGAGACAAAGGGGCAGAAAATATATTTGTCAAAATAATAGAGGAAAATTTTCCTCACCTGAGGAAGGAAACAGACATCCAAGTTCAGGAAGCACAGAGAGCTCCAAACAAGAGAAGCCCAAAGAGGCCCACACCAAGACATATTATAATCAAAATGTCTAAAATTAAAGACAAAGAGAGAATCCTAAAAGCAGCAAGAGAAAGGCCACAAGTGACATATAAAGGGAAGCCCATCAGGCTGTCTGCAGACTTCTCAGCCGAGACCCTACAGGCAAGAAGAGAATGGCATGACATATTTGAAGTGCTAAAAGGAAAAAACCTACAACCAAGAATACTCTATCCATCAAGGCTATCATTCAGAATGGAAGGAGACATAAAGAGCTTCCCAGACAAGCAAAAATTAAAGGAGTTTATCACTAAGAAACCAGTTCTACAAGAAATGCTGAAGGGACTTATTTAAGTGGGAAAGTAATGACCACAAATAGAGATAAAAGAAAAAAAATTATCAAAAAACCCAAAACAACAACAAGAAAAAACAGGCAAGAAAATCACTTGTAAGGTAAAAGTATAGTAAAGGCAGCAGATCAACTACCTGTGAAGGTAATATGCAGGTTAAAAGATAAATGTACTAGAATTACCTATTTCAATGATAAGAGGGTAATGGATAGACACACACTAAACAAAAGACTATATATGATGTGAAAAACATATAATGTGGGAGGAGGGGAGTGAAAAAGTAGAGCTTTTAGAAAGAGGTCAAGCTAAAGAGGCTATCTACTCAATATAGACTGTTATACACATAGTATATTAAATAGGATCCTCCTGGTAACCACACACCAGAAACCTATAATAAGCAGGAAAAAAGTAAGACAAAAGAAATCAAACATATTACTAAAGATAGCCATCAAACCACAAGTGAAGAGAGCAAGAGAAAAAGAAAGGAACTGAGAAGAACTACTAAAACACCCAAAAAAAAGAAAAAGTGACAAAATGGCAATAAATACATATTTATCAATAGCTACTTTGAATGTCAATGGATTAAATGCTCCAACCAAATGCCACAGGGTGGCCAACTGGATTAAAAAAACAAGATCGTTGTATATGCTGCATACAAGAGACACACTTCAGACCTACAGACACTCACAAACTGAAAGTGAAAGGATGGAAAAAGACATTCCACGTAAATGGCAAAGAAAAGAAAGCGGGGGTAGCAATACTTATATCAGACAAAATAGACTTTAAATCAAAAACTGTAATAAGAGACAAAGACGGGCACTACATAATGATAAAGAGAACAATCCAACAAGAAAATATAACACTTGTAAATATCTACACACCCAACATAGGAGCAACTAAATATATAAAGCAATTATTAACAGACATAAGAGGAGAAATAGACAGTAACACAATAATAGTAGGGGACTTTAACACTCCACTTACACCCATGGATAGATCATCCAAACAGAAGATCAATAAGGAAACACTCACCTTAAAGGACACGTAAGACCAGATGGACTTAGTAGATATATACAGAACATTCCATCCAAAAACCACAGATTACACATTCTTTTCAAATGCCCATGGAACATTCTCCAGGATTGATCACATATTAGGCCACAAAACAAGTCTCAATAAATTTAAGATCGAGATAATACCATGCATCTTTTCTGACCACAAAGGTATGAAACTGGAAATCAACTACAGAAAGAAAACCAGAAAATCCACAAAAACGTGGAGATTGAACAAAATGCTACTGAACAATGATTGGGTCAATGAAGAAATCAAAGAAGAAATTAAAAAATTCCTGGAGACAAATGAAAATGAAAACACGACATGCCAAAATCTGTGGGATACAGCAACAGCGTTTCTATGAGGGAACTTTATAGCAATTCAGGTGTACCTCAACAAAGAAGAAAAATCCCAAATAGACAATATAAAAGTGCACCTAAAGGTACTGGAAAAAGAACAACACACAAAGCCCAAAATCAGCAGAGGGAAGGAAATAATAAAAATCAGAGCAGAAATAAACGAAATAGAGACTAAAAAATCAATAGAAAAAATTAATGAAACCAAGAGCTGGTTCTTCGAAAAGATAAACAAAACTGACAAACCTTTAGCTAGACTCACCAAGAAAACAAGAGGGAAGGCTCAAATAAATAAAATCAGAAACGAAAGAGGAGCGATTACAATGGACACCTCAGAAATACAAAAGATAATAAGAGAATACTATGAAAAGCTATACGCCAAAAAATTGAATAATCTAGAAGAAATGGATAAATTCTTAGAAACATACAACCTTCCAAAACTGGACCAAGAAGATGTAGAAAATTTGAATAGACTGATCACCAGTAAGGAGATCAAAACAGCAATTAAAAACCTCCCAAAAAATAAAAGTCCAGGACAAGATGGCTTCCCTGGTGAATTCTACCAAACATTCAAAGAAGAATTAATACGTATCCTTGTCAAACTCTTCCAAAAAGTTGAAGAGGAGGGGAGGCTTCCTAATTCCTTCTTGAAGCAAACATTATCCTGATACCAAAACCAGACAAGGACAACACAAAAAAAGAAAATTACAGGCCAATATCACTGATGAACATCGATGCAAAAATCCTCAACAAAATACTAGCAAATCGAATACAACAATACATTAAAAAGATCATACATCACGATCAAGTGGGTTTCATTCGGGGATGCAGGGATGGTTCAACATCCACAAATCTATCAACGTGATACACCACATTAACAAAATGAAGAATAAAAATCACATGATCATCTCAATAGATGCAGAGAAAGCATTTAAGATACAGCATCCATTTATGATAAAAACTCTAAATAAATTGGGTATAGAAGGAAAATACCTCAACATAATAAAGGCCATATATGACAAACCCACAGCAAATATCATTCTCAATGGAGAAAAACTAAAAGCTATCCCTCTAAGAACAGGAACCAGACAAGGATGCCCACTGTCACCACTCTTATTTAACATAGTATTGGAAGTCCTAGCCAGAGCAATCAGACAAGAAAAAGAAATAAAAGGGATCCACATTGGAAAAGAAGAAGTGAAACTGTCACTCTTTGCAGATGACATGATTTTATATCTAGAAAACCCTGAAGAGTCTGCTAAAAAACTTTTAGAAATAATAAAGGAATACAGTCAAGTTGCGGGATACAAAATCAATGTAGAAAAATTGGTTGCATTTCTATACACTAACAACGAAGTAGCAGAAAGAGAAATTAAGAATACAATCCCATTTACAATTGCAACAAAAATAATAAAACACCTAGGAATAACCTTAACGAAAGAGTTGAAAGATCTGTACACCGAAAACTACAAAACATTGTTGAAAGAAATCGAAGAAGACACAAAGCAATGGAAAGATATTCCGTGCTCTTGGATTGGAAGAATTAACATCGTTAAAATGTCCTTACTTCCTAAAGCAATCTATAGATTCAACGCAATCCCTATCAAAGTTCCAACAACATTTTTTACAGAAATAGAACAAAGAATCCTAAAATTTATATGGAACAACAAAAGACCCCGAATAGCCAAAGGATTCCTGAGATAAAAGAAGGAAGCTGGAGGTATCACACTCCCCGATTTCAAATTATACTACAAAGCCATAGTAACCAAAACTGCATGGTACTGGCACAAAAACAGACACACAGATCAATGGAACAAAATTGAGAGCCCAGAAGTAAACCCACACGTTTATGGACAGCTAATATTCGACAAGAGAGCCAAGAGCATACGATGGAGAAAGGAGAGTCTCTTCAATAAATGGTGTTGGGAAAACTGGACAGCCACATGCAAAAGAATGAAAGTAGACCATTCCCTTACACCATGCACAAAAATCAACTCAAAATGGATTAAAGACGTGAATGGAAGACCCGAAACCATGAGACTTCTGGAAGAAAACATAGGCAGTACGCTCTATGACACTGGTCTGAGCAGCATATTTTCAAGTCCCATGTCAGATCAGGCAAGGGAAACAAAAGATAAAATGAACAAATGGGACTACATCGAACTAAAAAGTTTCTGCACAGCAAAGGAAACCATCAACAAAATGAAAAGACAACCTAACAATTGGAGAAGGTATTTGCAAACCACATATCAGATAAGGGGTTAATATCCAAAATATACAAAGAACTCATACAGCTCAACAACAAAAAAACCAACAATCCAATTAGAAAATGGGCAAAAGATCTGAACAGAGATTTCTCCAAAGAAGAAATACAGATGGCCAACAGGCATATGAAAAGATGCTCAACATCATTAGCTATCAGGGAAATGCAAATCAAAACTACAATGAGGTATCACCTCACTCCGGTCAGAATGGCTATAATTAACAAGATAGGAAACAACAAATGTTGGAGAGGGTGTGGAGAGAAGAGAACCCTTATTCACTGCTGGTGGCAGTGCAAAGTGTTGCAGCCACTATGGAAAGCAGTTTGGAGTATCCTCAGAAAATTAAGGATAGATCTACCATATGATCCAGCTATTCTACTGCTGGGGATTTATCCAATGAACTTGAAAACACAAAGGCATAAAGATACTTGCACCCCTGTGTTCATTGCGGCATTATACACCATAGCCAAGACTTGGAAGCAACCTAGGTGCCCATCAAGGGACGAATGGCTAAAGAAGATGTGGTATTTATACACGATGGACTACTACTCAGCCATAAGAAATGACGAAATCCGGCCATTTGTGACAACATGGACAGACCTTGAGGGTATTATGCTGAGTGAAATAAGTCAAAGGGAGAAAGTCAAATATCATATGATCTCACTCATAAGTAGAAGATAAAAACGACAAAAAAAAAAAAAAACACACACATAGCATTGGAGATTGGACTGGTGGTTACCATTGGGGAAGGGCGCAGGGGGGAGGGCAAAAGGGGTGATTAGGGTCACATGTGAGGGGATGCACTATAATTAGCGTTCGGGTGGTGAACATGATGCAATGTATCCAGAATTTGGAATATGATGTACATCTGAAAAAAATAAAAATTAAAAAAAAAAAAGAAGAAGAAGACCTGTAAGGAGGTGTGCACTGAGTGAGGACAGCAATCCAGCCATATGATGGTTTAGAGGAAAAGCATTTGTGGAATAAAGAAGAACCAGCTTAAAGACCCGTGGGCAAAAATGAGGCCATTGCAGCTGGAGCTAGTGAACAAGGGAGAGAATGACACAGGATAAGGTAAAAGAAATGCATGTTTGAATGGGGGCAATTATGCAGAGCCTGATAAGCCAAGAAAAGGCCAGTAATCTAATTGAGTGTAAATTTGGTGAAACTGATAGCTTTCCTTGTACCAATCAGTTTAGCTCATTTCCTCTAAGCAAATGCTTTTACATAGTGGAAAATATGTGTGGAAATTAAAGCAAAAGAAGCCATGAACAGGCAATATGTTGACCAGCGCTGTTGACTAGACCAAAGAGAGCACCTGTCAGGAAGCACAAGCAAGTTCTGGGGAAAGATACATATGTGGTATTTTGCTTCGTCCTGATTTTAATTAGAGCTGAAATAATTATAAGGTTAAGGTTGCTGAGTGATCTTTGAGTCAGAAAAGAGAGCAGTTAAAGATACTCATCCAGGTCAGATGAAAATCCCCTTCCCACACACAGAACCTCCTCTCTAGAGGTTTTACTCATAAACTTCATCTCCTTTCTGGCACCCTGGGACGTGGATGAATGCTATAAATTCTTGCTCTTGGCTCTTCCTTGAACACAGTATTTAAAGTCGCCCCTTGCCTTTTGAGTCACTCTATCACATCACTTTCATTTTTTTAAGCACTTTTCACTCTCATTGTAGACTTTTTTTATATGTTTACTTATTTATTGCCTAATCTCCCTCCACTAGAAAGTGTTATGTTATATGCAATATGTGTTATTATGATGATGTATACCACAGTGTTTAAGAGTGCAAGTCCTAAAGCCAACTGCGTGGCTTCAAATCCCACCTGAGGCATTTTTTAGATCTGTGACTTATGATAAATTAGTTAAGTTTTCCAGCTTTAGTTAATTCCTCTGGAAAGCAGGAAGAATACCTATTTCCCAGGCTTTTATGGGGATAAAACAATAGCTTGCCTTTGTAGTATCAGCCAAATTTTAGTAAATAACAATAGTTTTAGTACACTTACTAATTACTGTACTACAGATTTCTTATTTGTATTAGAAAATGTATTAAATTTGTGGGTCTTCCTTAACTTGATTTTAACTTTTGAGACATTCACACTTTTAAGGTGAATTGTTTACAGAGTGAATCTGATCTATCTTACATTAATTTGGGGGGCTTTACTCTCAGAATTCTGAAAGTTTCTCATAACCTCCTAACATAATATCTACATAGAGTGAATAAAAAGTATAAATCATAGAGTTTTTTAAAAGTCAGAAATGAGGTATTGATGAAGAAGTGAGGGAAGCAAAAAGATAGTGACATTTATTAAGTGCACATTGAGTGACAGGCACTGCCCTGGATACTTTGCATACAGTGTCTCAGCTAATGCTTAAAATAACCCTATGAGGCCAGCCCCCTGGCTGAGTGGTTCAAGTTCCACGTGCTCTGCTTTGGCAGCCCGGGATTAACGGGTTCGGATCCCTGGTATGGACCTACTCTGCTCATCAGCCATGCTGTGGAGGCATCCCACATACAACATATAGGAAGATTGGCACAGATGTTAGCTCAGGGCAAATCTTCCTCAAGCAAAAAAAGAGGAAGGTTGGTAATGGATGTTAGTTCAAGGAGAAACTTCTTCACAAAAAGAAATAAATAAAATAACACTATGAAATATGTATTACCATTTCATTGTATATATGAGCTAAGATTAAAATAAGATCCTGAGAGCTTGTGAAATACATGCAGGGTTATATAACCTAACTAGATAGAATTCAATACTAGTTCTGTTGACTCCATAACCCAAATCCTTCCACTTCCCCGAAACCCTGCTGCTAACAGGACTTCCACAGGCTGAATAATAACCCTAAAAGTCAATAATGTCCTTGCTGAAATTCAAGGGAAAAGTTTTCTGACATAGTACTAGTCAACCAAGAAGGTCTCTTTTTCACCTAAGGAGACAGAGACCAAGGCAAGATCCATAGGGGTCCTGATCCACACAGAATCTGCCTCTAGCTAGTTTAAGAAGATATAAGCTAAAATCTACCCTGACTGAAAGTTGAGTCCACACTAATCAATATTTTTTTTTCTTTTTAAACACATTTTTATAATGTTTACTATGAGCTGGGGACTTTCATAAGAACTTAACATATATAAACCCAATTAATTGGCCCAAAACTTTATGAGATAGATATTATTGTTACCTCTTTTACAGATAAATAAAATATGGGGTAGAAAGGTTAAATGCCCTCCCCAGGTCACATTTAAACCCAGGAATCTGGCTCCCAAGCCTGCTCTTACCACTGCTCCACACTACTTCCTCTAAACAAAAATCTCACTTGATTCTGTTCATATTCTGGTCGCCTTTTGTGTTGACCTCAGGTTCATAATAAGATCATGTTATGGCCCTTCAATCAGGGCTTTTCAGGAAAAAATCGTACCCATAAATGGATCAGCCCCAAGGCCTAGGAGGCATGAGACTAATGGAAATCATAAAACCAGGAAAGAGTGCACAGTAATGTCCAAGGCTGTTGGGAAGTACTCCAGCCCCCAACAAATTCTACAAGACCAGTCAGATTAGAGTATTATTCTTCACAGCAAATACAAAGAAATGATGTATTATTCCTTCTAATGCTCAAAAAAATTAATGAGTTGGTCTATACGGTTACAGAGACTCCAGTAATAAAGGTCCATAATAGCTAACAGCTATTGAGCACATATTGGTAATAAAAGATTTACAAGGATTATTTATTTAATTCTTATAAGGTATCGATCATTCCCCTTTAACTCACACCTAAAGAGATTATGGTTTTCCAGAGTTTACATTATATGCAGCAAAACTAAGTTTTGATCTCAGAACTATTTTACTCCTAGACTATTCTCTTAACCACTGTAGTATACTAAACCCTACCAACCATTCCGCCAAAATGTGCATATAAAAATGATACATAAAATCTCCTTCACATAGCAAAATCATGAAAACTCTTCTCAAAATGAATAACCAGTTTAAGATTACGGTAACAATGAATTTTAGTCCAAATAATTCAGCAAGAAGATATGGTAGATCTTCCCTTTGGAAGCACAGAGACAAAAAGAGAGAATCAGACCAGATGTAGCAGAAGATTAAAAAGTATAGAAAGATAAGACAGAAAATAAATACCAAAAATCTTTCTATTTTTCACAGAACACAATATTATTGTTTGGCGATTGCAAAGGTAGTAAGGTTACATTGAAGGATTTATGAAGAATTGAAAGTTTCATGAATTCTCATATCATGTGCTATGAAAGATATTTCCCAGGAAATGCCTCAATAAGGTCCTGCATTACTAGGCTAAGGATGCAAACATAATCTATAGCACAAGGTGTATGCACAGATCACTGCTTAGAAATAACTGGATAATTTACTTAAAATGCAGATATGTCAGTCTGCAACAGTCCCATTGAATTAGAATCTCTAGAGCTGTATAGTGGAAATGTGCGTTTTAACAAGAATTCCAACCGATTCTGAAAGTACATCTAATTTTAACAATCAATGGGCAATAAATAAATCTAAATGGGATATTTTAAATGATCGGTAATTTCCTGCCTGGGCCTTTCTTCAGTGGGCTTATATGCCAACATCAACATACTTTTAAATGTAGTGTTCACTTGCCCCCAAACCATAGAAATTATATTATTTTCTCCTTGCCGTTTGAAAAATAAAGTCATTTTATGCTATTGCAAGCATTTCTCCATTGAAGTCACCTTTTGATCCAGAGCTGCTTTATAACATTTTTCACCTCTGCGTTTCTGAGTGTGTAGATTAAAGGGTTTAACGTAGGAGTTATCATGGTATAAAACACAGCCACAGCTTTATTGCTCGAGAAGGTGGTTACTGGGTGCAGATACACAAATATGAAGGGCAGAAATAACAAAATGACTATGGTGATGTGAGAGACACAGGTGTAGAGGGCTTTGTGTCTCCCCTCCAAGCTACAGGTCCTTAGAGAGTGCAAGATGACCACATAGGAGACTATCAAAAGAGTAATTTAACAGGCAGATGAATCCACGATTGGCAGCAACAAAGAGATCAAGGGTATGACTGTCCATGAAGATAAGTTTCAACAAAGGGTTCAATGCACACATGAAGTGATCTATGACATTGGGGCCACAGAAGGGCATCCAAACTGTGAAGAGGATCTGAATGGTTGCCTGGACAAAGGCTCCAGTCCAGGTCACTCTCACAAGAAGCCTATACATCTGTCCACTCGTGATGGCCCTATATTGCAGGGGATTGCCGATGGCCATATAGAGGTCATAGGCCGTAACTGTGAGAAGGATAATCTCAGCAGCACCAAAAAGATGCAGAGCAAAGACTTGTCATACACCTCTTAAAAGAAATGATTTTTCTCACAGAAAGAGTGTGAGCTAGCGTTTTAGGGGTCATGGAGGAAGAACAGCAGCCATCCATAAGAGATGAGTAAGACAGGAAGAAGCACATGGGGGATCCCAGGCCTTACTGGTGCTGATAGTGATCATAATAAGCAAGTTGCTTGCCAGGGTGACCAAATAGACAATTAAGAACACAAGAAATGAAAATTTCTGAAGTTCCATATTTTGAGTTAGGCCCAGGAGGATGAATTCTGTCATGTTATTCATTTTTTCCATCAGCTCAGTTGAAGAGACAAATGACTTTCCTGAAAAGAAATTTGCACTCATCCTTAATAATAACATCTTCACTTAATGCATAAATATCCATAGAGTGCCTCATTTTTTCTAGTTTTACAGAAGGCAAAAACAAGCACAAAACCACGTCAACATTTTTCATATTCAAACATGTGACAATAAAGTTGGTATTAATTTTCTTCTTCATAATTTCTTGATTTGTTTTCAATTTTCTACAATAAAATGTGTGACTTTTAATATCAGAAAAGAAAAATACTATGCATCCAGTTTTAAGAGCCAGTCCATCTTGTGGCCATATAAGTGGCACATTCACAAATACCCAAAGATGTATGTATTTTACCCCAACATGGCTGGAAATGCTTACCAGTGAAAATCCATTTTGTTCTACTAATTTAAGTCATTTAAATAGACTCAAAGATATATAAATATTCTTTCATGAGCTATACCTTTTCATACTTTGCCTGTCTGGAAGCTTCTCCACTTCCTCAAACTGAAAAAGTGTGCTGTGACCTCCTCCCAATGTCAGAGACTGCCGTAAATGTCCATTACAGCACTCGCCACATTGTCTCACACTCACCACTCTTATTCAACAGTGTGGGTCCTTGAATGCAAAAATTTGTGTTACCACAATTGTAATCTTATTCATTTTTGTATCCCCAATGCTTGCCAAAAAAATAAATGCTTGTAAAGATTTAATGAGAGAGGGAGGAGAAAAATCGAGGCAAAAGAGAAAGAAAGTGGGAAAGAAAGGAGAAAGGGAAAATTAGAAATGCATTAAAGAGTAAAGCAAGAGAAATGGATTTAAAATCCAAAGACTTCGTTTGGAGTCCACGATCTACCCCTGATTAACTATACAACATTATTTTATCTCTTGATGTTTCAGTTTTTTTGTCTATTAAAGGAAGAATAAACATGCCTTTATTTACAATTGTTGAGAAGATTAAATCATTTTAAACTTATTATTGTTCTTGTTCTATGATTTTACTGTTCTCTTGGGAGAATCACTAAAGAAAACCTTCAAAATTGTCACTAAACATCTCCAAAAAAGTAAAGATTCTGAAAATGTAAGCTAACTAAGTGAGGAGAAACAGGAGAAAGAGGGAAACAATGAGAAATATCAAAAAGAAAAAGCAAACTATTAAAAGAATCCTTAACACAAAGATTCAATTATTGCTTAGTTCGCCTGCTTGTTTTGTGGGGTCTATTGTCTACTCATTTCATTAATTCAGTTGCTAAAGCCATATTCCAATACATAAAAAACTTAATCTTTCCAGATTTGACTCTTATGACTGACTGTGGAGTTTTCCAGGAAACTGGAAACTTTAAACCCAGTTCACTATCCAAATAAATGATTTGTATTAGAATATCGTGATTTAGTCTTCTGATCTATTCATTTTTGCATCCTCAGTGCTGGCCACTGTAAGGTATTATAAAGCATTTGGTGAGAGAGCAAGAACAGGGATGTGGAGAGAGAAAGGAGAAGAGAGAAATGGAAGGAAAGAAAGGAGAAGAGAAAGGAAGAGGAGTAGAAAAAGTGAAATAAAGAAATGAAAAGAGAAAAAAAGGGGAGAGGTAAAAGGAGACAATGGACGTATTACAGAGTCATCTAAGAAAGACATTTTTAAATTTTTTTATTGAGGTTATGATAGTTTACAACATTGAAATATCAACTGTACATATTATTTTTCAGTCACCATATAGGTGCTCCCCTTCACCCTTTGCTCCCACCTCCCATCCACCTTCCCCCTGGTAACAGTAAATAGTTCTCTTGTCCGTGCGTTTATTTGTCTTCCAAATATGAGTAAAATCATACAGTGTAAGTCTTTCTCTGTCTAGCTTATTTCACTTAACATAATACCCTTGAGGTCCATCCACGTCGTCGCAAATGGGATAATTTTGTCTTGTTTATGGCTGAGTATTATTCTGTTGTATGTATGTGTGTGTGTGTGTGTGTGTATATATATATATATATATATCTCATATCTTCTTTATCCAATCCTCAGTCGATGGATGCTTGAGTTGCTTCCATGTCTTGGCTATTGTGAATAATGCTGCTATGAACATAGGGGTGCACAAGTCTCTTCAAACTGTTGATTTCAAGTTCTTTGGATAGATACCCAGTAGTGGGGTAGCTGGGTCATATGGTATTTCTATTTTTAGTTTTTTGAGAAATCTCCCTACTGTTTTCCATAGTGGCTGCACCAGTTTGCATTCCCACCAGCAGTGTATGAGAGTTCTCTTTTCTCCACATCCTCCCCAACATTTGTTATTTTTTGTCTTGCTTATTATTGCCATTCTAACAGGTGTAAGGTGATATCTGAGTGTAGGTTTGATTTGCATTTCCCTGATGATTAGTGATATTGAGCATCAATGTGCCTATTGGCCATCTGTATATCTTTTTGGGAGAAATGTCTGTTCGTATCCTCTGCCCATTGTTTGATCAGGTTGTTTGATTTTTGTTCTTGAGTTGTGTGAGTTCTTTATATATTACGGAGATTAACCCCTTGTTGGATATATGATTCGCAAATATTTTCTCCCAATTGGTGGGTTGTCTTTTTGTTTTGATCCTGGTTTCCCTTGCCTTGTAGAAGCTCTTTAGACTGGTGAAGTCCTACTTGTTTCTTTTTCTTTTGTTTCCCTTGTCCAAGTAGACATGGTATTTGAAAAAATCCTTTTAAGACCAATGTCAAAGAGTGTACTTCCAATATTTTCTTCTAGAAATTTTATGGTTTCATGTCTTACCTTAAAGTCTTTGATCCATTTTGAGTTTATTTTTATATATGGCATAAGATAGTGGTCTACTTTCGTTCTTTAACATGTGGCTGTCCAGTTTTCCCAACACCATTTGTTGAAGAGACTCCCCTTTCTCCATTGTATGTTCTTACCTCCTTTGTTGAAGATTAGTTGTCTGTAGATGTGTGGTTTTATTTCTGGGCTTTCAATTCTGTTCCATTGATCCGTATGTCTGTTTTTGTACCAGTATCATGCTGTTTTGATTACTATAGCTTTCTGTTAGATCATTTTAGAGTATAGAAATGCAACTGATTTTTGTAAGTTGATTTTGTACCTTGCAACTTTGCTATAATTGTTGATTATTTCTAGTAACTTTCCCATGGATTTTTCAGGTTTGTCTATATATAAAATCTTGTCATCTGCAAACAGTGAGAGTTTCACTTCTTCATTGCATATTTGGATTCCTTTTATTTCTTTTTCTTGCCTAATCACTCTGGCCAAAACATCCAGTACTACATTGAAGAAGAGTGGAGAGAATGGGCACCCTTGTCTTGTTCCTGTTCTCAGAGGGATGGCTTTCAGTTTTTCCTCATTGAGTATGATTTTGGCTGTGGGTTTGTCATATATGGCCTTTATTATGTTGAGGTACTTTCCTTCTATACTCATTTTATTGGGAGTAGTTTTCTTTTTATCATAAATGGATGTTGGATCTTGTCATATGCTTTTTCTGCATCTATTGAGATGATCATGTGGTTTTCCTTCCTCATTTTGTTAATGTGGTGTATGACATTGATTGATTTGTGGATGTTGAAGCATCCCTGTGTCCCTGGTATAACTCTCACTTGATCGTGGTGTATGATCTTTTTAAACATATTTCTGTATTCAGTTTGCCAATATTTTGTTGGGGATTTTTGCATCTATGTTCATCAGCAACATTGGCCTGTAATTTTCCTTCTTTGTGTTGTCCCTGTCTGGCTTTGACATCAGGGCGATGTGGGCTTCATAGAATGTGTTAGGAAGGGTTCCTTCTTCCTCAATTTTTGGAATAATTTGAGAACGATACGTAAGAAAGACATTTTGTAAGTAGTTGTGCTGTGATATTTCCAACAATTGCTGCCCTTGAAATCCAAACATTTTACCAAATTCACTTGTTGATTATGGCCTGTAAGATCAAGAGCAGAGACAAATACTGACAAATAAATAAATCATAGGTTGTTCTTACATAAAAACTGGTTGGGAAAAAAGGTTATTTTTGCCCAACTCAGTATTGAGGATCACAAACTACTGACTTCTTATCAGTTGGTCCTTTGCAGACTCTAAAATACTTAAATCAAACTCTATTAGGGTTTTCTTCAATGCAAGGTGTTTACAACCAGAGTCATGATCATCTTAATTTATTATTTAAAAAAAAAGGAAGATCAGCAACAGTTGTTAGCCTAGGCGCCAATCTTTAAAAAAATGATAAAATAAAATCTAAAGCTAGTTTTTAAATCTAAATTTAGTTTTTAAACTTTTTTTGTAGAACTTGATCTGAGAGCCTTGATACAGGCCCTAAGAACATGGTAGCCATTTTTAAAGCTAGAAAAGCAAACTCAATTACCAAAACATCAACAGTTGATTAAAGTCACTTTGACAAGGAATCTCTTGAAGTCAATGCCTTCAAGCCTTTTTTTTAGAGCATCTATGCTCAGTGCAGAGGCACATATTTTGGTCCTTGGGACCCACCCTGTCTTCTCCCTTCATTTCACTAGAATCCCATGTCTAGCCAGAGGAGGTCAGGGAGAGACATTGCCTTTGTGGTTATCTCTGCCAAGAAATTCTTGCAGTCCTGTCTTCTTAACTCCTTCAATTCTTACAATATAAAGACATGAGTTTTATTCAAATGGGTGACTCCTCTGTGCTATTTCCTCAAGGGAAGAGTAATTAATTTTAGAATGCTTTGCCAAAATGGCAACCAAATGCTGCTCTGTTCTTCCTACAGTCCTCTGACCAGACAATGAAATTTTGACAAGGGTTAGAATTCATCCAGTAAGCTGGAAAAATCACCAGGATACAGTCATAACTTGGATTCTTCAGTTTTTTAAAATAAATGTTCGTTGAACACTTAAAGTGTACCAGACAGCACTGTTTAACAATAACAATGACATTGACTAACTATTGAGAGCTATATGACAGGCACTGTATTATACACATTACATGAGGTACTCTTTGTGATGGACACAATTATTATTCTTATTTTACAAATGGGAACTGAGGCACTATGACTTTAGGTAACTTACCCAGGATCAGAAATGAGTAGTGGCATAACTGAAATTTAAATACAAAACTGCGTCCACAGCCTAGGTAGTTTCTCTGCTCTGATCATGCAAGAACTCAACTATTTAAAAAAAAAAAAAAAAGGAGTGATGAGCACTATAAAAAAGACAGTGCTCTATGTATGTGCAATGGGGACATGGCTTAAATAGGGGAGGAGGTGGAATGCTCAGGGAAGGTATCCTTAAGGAAGTGATGTTGCAGTTGAAGCCAAAAAATACTATCCAAGATCTAGATTAGATAAGTAAGAAAGAACTTGGGAAAGTTAACAATTGAGGAATTGAGCTGGACTATATCACTGGTGAATGTGAACAATGAATGAGGTACCTGTGTGGGCCCACCAACTGCATTTGTGGTTCCATCCTGATAGGAACTAATTCCAATCAATTATATTTTCCAAACGTATCTCCAAGCGCACTATATGCTTTCATTGGCACTGTCAATTAGCTGGAAATTACTTGAACAAAAGAGTTAAAATGCATTGAGCAACAGAAAAACCCCAGTTATAACTGACTCACTGAAATACGAGCAACGACAGCTTAGTTAAAACACATAAACGCTGGATAAGCACAGAGCCAGTCTGTAATCTAAGGTATGCTGTAAATATGTTTCCTTACCTTGAAAGGAGTTACTTAACCTTTCTCAGCCTCAGTTTTTCTCATATTCAAAATGAGACAAATAATTCTTGTGATTGTTTTGAGGAGTAAATAGACCCACAGTAAAAAATAAATAAATGACAGCCATGTTTTTACCAATTTAAAAAAACAATTTAAAAACAAAAAACAGGATCTCAGCTTGAGATGGAATTTCCGCTAAAACTTTGAGAATCTGTTTTCAAGTGACTAAAGAAATCTACCTTCTCAGACATTCTTCGTGAATTGTTTCCCATTACAGAACAGCTAATTTTGGTCAATGTCTCTCCCTGAAGCTGTTTGTTCTCCAAGCCTGCAGTGCTGAAGTCCACAGCTCCTGTGCCCTAGGGTACATTCTTTGGATTCAGGCAATGCTTCTGGTGGTGATTTACAGTCGATTTCGGTTGATAGGTTTCTGGGTAGTTCCACATTTTCAGTATTACTGACAGGCTGCAAAAGACTATGGTACACAACTTCAGATGTACATGTACCAAGTATTGCTTAAGCATATATATAGGAGTTGAACTTATGAATTGAGTTTCTGTGAATGTTCAAGATCGCTAGATAATGCCAAAATCTTTGCCAAAGTAGTTGTATCAATATATACACCTGGGGCAGCAATGTAAAAGACATCCCATTGGTTCATATCCTCTACATCACATGGTAGTCTCAAACTTCTTAACTTTTGCAAATTAAGTGGATATAGAATGTTATCTCATTGTGGGTTAGATTGGCATTTCCATAATTACTAATGAGTTGATTATTATCTCACGTTTATTCCCTATATCTTTCTTTTTGCTGAAATGCCTGCTCATGTCCCATTTTTTTATTTGTCTTTTTTATTTTCCATTTGCAGAGTTTGTTATGTATTCTAAACAATAGTCCTTAGTGATTTAAATAGCTTTCAAATAGTTCCTAGTTTAAAGTTTGCCTCTTCACTTATTTTAAGGTTCTTCTTAAGAACAACAGTTCATAATTTAAATACTGATATTTATATACCTTTTCTTTATGGAAAAACCTTTTATGTTTCTTTCAATAAAAAAAAATCACATACTTCAGGGTCATAAAAAATATTCAGAAAAATAGCATCATTTGTTGAAAAGACTTTCTCTTCCCCAATAATTGCTTTGGCAACTTTTTGTGAAAATCAATTAGCCATTTATTGCTGGCCTATTTCTGGACTCTTTATCTTGTTCCACGTGTTTAGCATATGTTGATACCACACTGTCTTGGTTACTGGTATCTTTATATTAAGTCTTGAAATCAGTAGTGTAAATTTTCATGTAGAATTCTTGCACATTATCTATTAGATTTATTCACATTTTCATTTTTATCTAATGTGAACAGTTTTTCAATTTAATTTTCCAATGTTTTTATTCTTGATGCAGACATAAATAAAGAATTTGTTTTTATATACTGACATTTTATACAGCAATATGGCTATATTCACTTATTAGTTTTAGTAATGATTCTTCTGTGTACAAAACTATAAATTTTGCAAATACACAGTTTAGTTATTCCTTTCCAAACTCTCTCATTTCTTTCTTCTTTATTGTGCTGACTAGGACACTAGTCTTTGTAAAAATACTTTAGAAAAGTCACAAGACCAACAAAAAACTACACCTCATCAAAAAGCTTTTCTTAAAAGTTAGAACAGTGTAACTGTGTCCACTCTAAACACTTCTATTCAACATTTTACTATAGGTTCTTACCATGGAAATTAGGTTTGAGAAAACAAAAGAAAAGGTATACAAACTGGACAGGAAGAAGTAAATCTATCTGTATTTGCAAATGAATAACCTTATACATAGAAAACCCTAGAGAATACACACACACACACACACAAACTATTAGATCTAATGAAGAAGTTTAGCAAAATTTCAGGATACAAGATCAACATACAAAAACCAGTTGTATTTCTATACACTAGCAATGGACAATCTGAAAATGAAATTAAGGAAACAATTCCATTACCAGAGCATCAGAAAGAATAAAATACTGAAGATCAAATTTAAACTATATGATGAAAGACTTTTACACTGAAAAATATGAAACATTTTTTAAATAAATTAAAGATCTAAATAAATAGAAATACACTCTGTGTTCACAGACTGGAAGATTTAATATAATTAAGATGATTTCCCAAAGTGGTCTACAAATTCAACGCAACCACTATCAAGATCCCAATGTCAGGGGCTGGCCCTGTGGCCAAGTGGTTAAGTTGGCACACTCTACTTTGACAGCCTAGGATTTCTCCACTTCGGATCCTGAACATGGACATGGCACCGCTCATCAGGCTATGCTGAGGCGGTGTCCCACATAGTACAACCAGAGGCACTCACAAATAGAATGCACACAACTATGTACTGGGGACCTTTGGGGAGAAGAAGAAGAAAAAAAGAAAAAGATTGGCAACAGTTGTTAGCTCAGGTGCCAATCTTTAAAACAAAAAAGTCCCCAAGCCATCTTTTACAGAAATAGAAAAGATTTCATAGGGCATTGCAAAGAACCCCAAGAAGCAAACAATATCATACTTTCCAATCTCTGACCTTATTAAAAGCTATAGGAATTAAAACAGCATAGTAAAAGCATAAGAAGTCACATATAGATAAAAAGAATAGAATTGGGAGTCCAGAAGGAAACCCATGCATATATCGTCAATTGAATTTTTAGAAAGCAATCAAGACCATTCATTAGAGAAAGAATAATCTCTTCAACAAATGGTGCCAGGACAACTGGATGTCCAAATACAAAAGAATTAATTAAGACTCCTAAATCACACTATGTACAAAAATTAGCTCAAAATGGATCCAACATCAAAGTGTAAGCTAAAACTATAAAACTCTTCGAAGAAAACATAGGAACAAATTTTTATGGCCTTATATTAGCAATGGTTTATTAAATGTGGCAACAAAAGTGCAAGCAACTAAAGAAAAGTAGATAAATAGGATTTTATCAAAATTAAAACATCATATTTCTCAAAGGACACTATCAAGAAAGTGAAAGTCAACTCACAGAATGAGAGAAAATATTTGCAAATCATATATCTGATAAGCATCTTGTATCAAGAATATGTAAATAACATATCACTCAACAAAAAAAAAGGAAAACCCAACTTGTAAATGTGCAAAGGACTCAAATAGGCATTTCTGCAAATAAGATAAACAAATGGCTAATGAGCATATAAAAATACACTTGATATTGTTAGTCATTAAGGAAATGCAAAGAAAAATCACAATGAGATACACTCCACATCTTTTAAATGGCTATAATTTTTTAAAAAAGGAAATTAACAAGTGTTGGAAAAGATGGAATAATTGGAAATCTCATATTATTGTTGATAGAAATGTAAAATTGTCCATAGCTGTGAGAAAATAGTTGATGGTTCCTCAAAAAGTTAAATACAGAATTATCATGTGACCCAGCAATTCCACTCCCAAGTATATACCTAATATAATTAAAAATTGGTGTTCAAACAGACTTGTACAAAGTTCTCACAGCAGCAATATTCACAATAGACAAAAGGTAAAAATATTTCAAATCTCTGTCAACTGATTAACAGATAACCAAACATGGTATATCCATAGGATAGAATATTATTCAGCTACAGAGAGGAATGAAATACTTTTAAATGCTAAAACATAGACGGACCTTGAAAACATTATGCTAAGTGAAAGAAGACAGACACAAAAGGCAAAACATTGTATAATTCTATGTATATGAAATATCTAAAATGAGCAAATCCTCAGAAACAGAAATCAGATTAGTGGTTAACCAGAGTCTAGGGAAAGGAAGAAATGGAAAGTGACTGCTTAATTTGTATAGAGAGATGAAAATGTTAAACAGTTATATACCTGTAATGATGGCACAACATTGTGAATGTACTAAAAGACAATGAACTGTACACTTTTAAATTGTTAAATGATAAGTTTTATCTCAATTAAAAAAAGAAATCACAAGACAACTAAAAAATATTTTGAATAAATTAAATTGAAAGCACAACATATCAGGGTTAATTTGGACCATAAAATGTATATATTAGAAAAGGAATAATATTTAAAATTAATTATCAAAGATTTTGAGCTACAGATGTAGAAAAAACAGACAAAATAAAGAAGAAAGAATGGAGAAGAAAGGAAATAATAAGGATAAGAACAAAAACTCAATGATGTAGAAAACAAAAAAATAGTAGAAAAAAATCAGTGAATAAAAAGCTGGCTCTTTAAAAAGCTTAAATAAAATTGACAAAGACTTAGCTAGAATAATGAGGAGGCATATAGAGGAGGGAGTGATGGAGAAAAAGGATGAAAGAGATAGAAGACACAAATCATTCATATCAAGAATGAAAGATAATACAACATTACAGATTCTATGGACATTAACTTGATAGTAGGAAATATTGTGATAAATTAAAGCTAATAAACTTGACAACTTAAAAACCAATTATTTGTAAAAGTATTACAAAGTCTAACTGACAAAGAAATAGAAAACCTGAATAGATTCATATCAGCCAAAGACATTGAATTTGTAATTAAAATCCTTCTCAAAAATAATCACAGGCCCAATGGCTTCACTTTTGAATCCCATAATAATATTTAAAAAATAAATAATACCTATGCAAACTCTTTCAGAACACAAAGGAGAAAACCCTATGCATTTTATTATATGAAGCCTGCATTGTCTAAATACCAAATGACATTAAAAGAAAGAAATTGACAAATATCCCTATGAGTATATGCAAAAGACATTTAACAAAATATCAGTAAATCAAATCATCAATGATTTTTAAAAATAATAATACATCATAATCATGTAGAGTTTGCCAATGAATAAGAGGTTGATTTAACATTCAAATATCATTCAATGTAAGTCACTAAAGTAACAGAATGAAGGAGAATAACCACATGATTATTTGAAGAGATGCATAAAAATTGATAAATTTCAGCCCAGATTTATTTTTTTTTTAAATGTTAGCAAATGGAGACTAGAAAACAACTTACTCAACCTAATAAAGAGCATCTATATAAAATCCATAATTTCCATCATATTAATGATGAATACACTCCCTCTAAGAATAGGAACAAGAAAAGCATATCCACTCACCATTACTATTATATATTTTACTCTGGTGCTAATCATTGCAATAAGAAAAGAAAAAGAAAAGACACAGATTGGAAAGGAAGAAGCAAAATTGTAAATATGTATCTTTGTGTAGATGGAATAATTATGTATGGAGAAATGTTAAATACACTTAAAAAACTAATTGGCCTAATCAGTGAATTCAGCAGAGATGCAGGTCACAACGTCAATATAAAAAATCTATTGTATTTCTACAATAGCAACAATTAGAAATTGAAGTTAGAAACAAAATACTATGTCCAATGACTTTTTTTAAAGTGAAATATTAGGGTTACATTTTTAAAATATATTCAACATCTGTGCATGAAAACTAGAAAACACCACTGATAAAATTAAATGCATAAATAGAGAGATATACGATGTTAGATGGAACAGAAAACCCAACATGCTTAACGTACCAATTCTAAATTTTGAATACAATTCCAATCAAAATCCCAAGAAGATTGCTGGAGAAATTGGTAAATTTACTTTGAAATTTATACAGAAATGTAGAAATTTGAAAGAGCCTAGAATAGCAAAGCACTCTGACAAAAAGAACACAGTTGGTGAACTTTACCTAATTTCAAGGCTTACCCTTAAACTCCTGTAATCAATATTGAGTGGCATAAGGAAAAACATATAACTATGTTCAGAAACAATAGAATGTCCAGAAATAAACTTAATTATGCTCATTCTTTTACAACAACGTCAAGGTAATTCAATGGTTAAAGAATAGACTTTTAAACAAATTATGCTGTCAATTGGATATCTATAGGGAAAAAAAATAAATAGTAGCAACTACCTCACACCATACACAAAAACTAAGTCTAAATGAGTCAGAGACACACGTAGTAAAGCTTAATCTAAAATAATAATAATAATGATAAAATCTATTAAAAATAGACCAATATTTATTTCATATGATGTGATAAGTATGTAATGCAAGAATTAATGAAAAATTGGACTTTACTGTAATCTTAAATGTTCTACTCATCAGATGTCATCATTTTTAAGACTGAAAAGACGATCCATGGAGCAGGAGAAAATTTAAATAAATATATTAAATATATAAATTTTTTAAAACCCTATTTTTAAAAAGTATAAAAGACGTGAACAGAAATACCACAAAAGAAGATATACAAATAGTCAATAAGAACATGAGAAACAGAATGCCCAACATCATTAGCATTAGGGAAGAAAAATTAAAACCACAACAACTTACCATGACATACCTCTTGGAATGACTCAAGGAAAAACAACTAGTAGTAATTACAAGTGACAAAGATGTGGAACTGGAACTTTTTTATTGTCTTTTATATATCTTCCCACACTTTTAATGCTGTCTAATATTCCATACTGACCAGCCCATAAGTGCCAGAAATAATTGTAATCAGGAGCCTTCTAAGGTTTTTGGCTATTCCATAGCCCTGCAAGAAAAGCGAAAACACCTTTCCATAAAAATTCATATGGAACAACAAAAGAAATTGGAATGCCCAGAGCCATCTTGAGCAAGAAGAATAGAATTGGAGACATCACAATTTCTGATTTTTAAGTATATTACAAAGCTACTATAATAAAAACAGTGAGTACTGACAAAAATACAGACTTATAGACCAATGGAATAGAATACAGACTCCAGAAATTAAATCATGCATATACAGTCAACTAAACTTCAACAAGGCTACCAAGAACATACAATGGGGAAAGGATAGTCTCTTCAAGAAATGGTTTGGGAACTCTGGATATCCACATTCATAAGAACAACATTGGACCCTTATCTTGCACCATATACAAAAATCAACTCAAAATAGATTAAAGAATTAAGCATAAGACCTGAAACCATAAAACTCGAAGAAAGCATAGGGAAAAATCTTCTTGACATTGGTCTGGGCAATGATTTTTTAGATATGACACCAAAAGCAAAGACAAACAAGTGGGATTGCATCAAACTAAAAAATTTCTGCTCAGCAAAGGAAACAATCAAGAGTGAAAAGGAAACCAATGAATGTGAGAAAATATTTGCAAACCATATATGTGATAAGGAGTTAATATCTAAAATATACAATGAACATATAAATTCAATAGCAAAACCACAAACATCCTGATTCAAAAATGGGCAAAGGAGGGCCAGGGCCTGTGGCTAGTTCCATGCACTCCACTTTGATGGCCCAGGTCCGGGGCCGTGGACCTGCTCCATTCATCAGCCATGCCGTGGCAGTGTCCCACGTGTAAAGTGGAGGAAGCCTGGCATAGATGTTAGCTCAGGGCTAATCTTCCTCAAGAAAAAAAAAAAGAGGAGGATTGGCAACACGTTAGCTCAGGGCAAATCTTCCTCAGCCAAAAGAAAAAGAAAAATGTGAAAAAGACCTGAATTGGCATTTCTCAAAAGAAGACATACTGATGGCCAACAGGAATATTAGAAAGTGTTTAGCATCACTAATCATTAGGGGAATGCAAATCAAAACCACAATGAGGTATCAACTCACATTCGTAAGAACAGTAATTGTCAAAAAGACAAAAGGTAATGAGTGTTGAGGATGCAGAAAAAAGGGAACCCTTGTGCAAGCTTGGTGGAATGTAAATTGGCACAGCCGTTATGGAAAATAGTATGGAGGTTCCTCAAAAAATTAAAAATAGAACTACTTTTGATCCATCAATCTCACTTCTGGGCATATAGCCAAAGGAATTGAAATCAATATCTCAGAGATATCTGCACTCGTGTTTATTGCAGCATTATTCCTGATAGCCAAGATATGGGAACAACCTATGTCTGTTGATGGCTGAGGTATATATGTACAATGGAATATCACATAATCATTAAAAAAGAAGGAAATTTGCCATTTGTGACAAATTAACCTGGAGGACATCATGCTAAGTGAAATAAGCCAGACAAGGAAAAATACTGTATGTTCTTACTTATTTGTGGAATCTAAAATATTCAAACTTACAAAAGCAGAGAGTAGAATGCTGATTGCCAAAGGCAGGGGGTGGAGAAATAGGGAGATGTTGACCAGGGGACCAAAGTTTCAGTTACGCAAGATGAATAATTTCTGGAAATCTATTGTACAGCAATGCAATCATAGTTAATAATATTGTATCGCATACTTAAAATTTGCTAAGAGGATAAATCTTAAGTGTTCTTGCCACACGCACAAAAAAAATAGTAATGATGTGAGTGATGAATATGTTAAATATTTTGATTTTGGCGATTACTTCACAATATATACTTATATCAAAATATCAAGTTCTACACCTTAAATATATACAATTTTATTTGTCCATGACATTTTAATAAATCTGGGGAAAAATGAACTTTTAGAGTCAAGAATTTTAAGATGGCCACCATTAATTTTAAACCCTCACTGATCTAACTCTCAAACGATCAGCAGTGGTTTTCCAATAAAAGTTTAACATTGATAAGAAGATAGAAACTTCTGTGACCTGAGTCAACAGGGAAACTACATCACAGCTCCACATGCTGGAATTAGGCCACCTTGCTATCATATCTTGTTATTCACTGGACATTCAGCTTTGTTAACAACCCAGGTTCCGATAGACAAAGGGGGCTCCCACATTCTTAGGTTCCACATGTAGGAACATAATT
Organism: Equus asinus; assembly: GCF_041296235.1. Taxonomy (NCBI): domain Eukaryota; kingdom Metazoa; phylum Chordata; class Mammalia; order Perissodactyla; family Equidae; genus Equus; species Equus asinus. The sequence goes on from NC_091806.1 coordinate 20,535,691, forward strand.
CCTCACTCAAGAATGAGTGTTTCTCAAATAGGTCTCTCCAGAATACCTGTTTCTAAGACAAAGGCTTTCCAGCAAAGGAGATAATTAATTCCTGGGAGAGAAAAATAGCTGATAAAAGACAAAGTTCCTTAATTCTCATGGAAACTTTCTTATTATAAATGTCTCCACGGAGCAAGGTGAAAACGTTTTGGTTGTTGTTCACCTCTCCAGAGCAAGAATCTTTATGGGCAGAGTAAACATTTAGAATGTGTTTCCTCTACACTGTGGGCCTCTTCCTCTGCAGGACCAGAGCCGTATACGGAAGATCATTTCTCCACAGTGTTTCAAGTGAATCCATTCTAAATTCAAAACCAGAAAACAGGTTTTCTTTGAAAAACTTTTGAGGCTTTAGGCTAGATGGAAAGATCTAGATTCATAAGGACACTTTCTTTTTTATTGGGGTTTATTGAGGTAAATTGATATAACAAAAATATTGCACAAGTTCAATGTATACAATTTCTTAACAGCTATTCATTTGATAGTTAATTATCTGAAGAGGCTCTCCCCAAGCACGACATATCTTTCATGCTGCAAGTCACTTATTACAAGTGGCAGTCAATTTGAATATGGAATTGTTTCTGGACACCCACAAACATCATTAAGATCATCTAAGACTGCTAAGGTAAGTCTTTCAATAGTGCTGATGCTTATTAAAGATTGTTACTTTCCATATATAGTACTCATTATTTTTCAATTCTTTAAAAGATAATTCTTAATTGTCATTAACCTAATCTGACAGTTGAAAATGTTGAGGCTCATAGAAATTAAGCAAATTGTAGGACCCAGCTCTCTGACACAAGATACCATGCTTTTGCCATGAGACATCTCCTTTAATAGCAAGACTAATCATGAGAATAAAAGCAAAATTTGACTACACTATGCATACACAAAAGACATAAATGTGAATTTGAAATATCATAAATCATCAACTGTTTAGTCCAAGCGCAAACATGGAGAGTACTTCCTGGGATCAATTGCTATGGATAATATGAGTCTCTGATTCTTTGAGGGTAAAATTAGAGACAATTCTTCCTGAGCTCATTGCATAGGTAAATGTTTCTCTGTATTATTGATCAAATGGCCAGTTCTTCCGATCTCTTAGGTGCATACAGTCATAAAATGAAAGTTCTATGTGTGTCCCAGATATTGTGGTGGATGTGTCATACATGTTCCCTCAAATAATTCTCATAACAACGTGTGAGGTGGCTATTATTATTCTCACTTTATAGAAGAGAAAACTAGGAATGTAAGGTGCCAAAGTAATACACCCCAGATAAAAGATATTACAAGTAGAAGAACTAGGATTCTGATGTGGTCTGTTTGATTCTTAAACCAATACACTTAACCATTGGGAAAATTTTTTCTGATATTGTGTGGGAGCCCATTTTTTGGAGGGGGATGGAAGAAGGAATATTTGGGGCTTATGGAGAGGCCAGGATAAAAGGATTATTCACAGAAAGCAGCATCACATTTTTCTTAACATTTCGGAGTTCCAATATGTCAGTGGCAGTATGTTGCATGTGTGTGCGCTGATGGAATTGTTCTATACAATCTTGCCTCTCAAGTAGTATTAAAGTAATTATAATTATTATGGCCATATCAAAAAAGATTACTAGTTGAATATTTTTTATTATAATGTTAACGATATAGGGCATACAGGTTAAGAATTTGGAGGGAAAAAATTAACAAGTATAATCTGACCCAATCTTGCTTCTGTGCTTTATTAGCTGCTTGGTCTTGGGCAGGATATCACAGGGAGTCCTGTGTCTGCCTTTCACCCCCTTACTGAACCTCAGCCCATTTCATCCGAGACACACAAAGATCTTTACTAGAATAATATCTAAGATTCCCCTTCTTCAAATTCCTCTTCATCCTTCCACTCATATTCTCAATAACCTTTAGTGGTTTCCCATTTCCTAGAGATTAAAGGAAAGTTCTGTAGCTTTGCATTTATGGTCTTGACATCTATCTTCTACTTCCTTTTCAGGCTTGCCTGTCACTGTGTGTGCAGTCTACTACTTCAAGTTAAATTCTTAGTCATCTGGGATGATTAAGTGTCCACAGGTGGTCTCCTGCCTGTGTGTTTACAAAGTTCCTAATGTCTGTAACCTTAACAAAGACTTCCCCTTGGAGGCAATTTGAGTAATCTTCAAGAACTCAGAGTCTTTATTTCCAGTGCACACACAAATAAATACCAAAAAAAAAAAAAAAACTAACCTCAAAAGAATTCAAAACTCAACAGAATCCAAGAATTTATTAAATATTAGAATAGAAAGTTTCATAAATTCAAAGTTACATTAATAAAAATTTTTTCTTTTCAGTTACTATAATTAACCACCACATGAAACTCATGGAAAACAGGAACAACGTGACAGAGTTTGTTCTACTGGGGCTCACAGAGAATCCAAAGATGCAGAAAATCATATTTGCTCTGATTTTTGTCATCTACATCATCACTGTGGTAGGAAATGTGCTCATCTTGGTCACCATCACCTCCAGTCCATCACTGGGGTCTCCCATGTACTTTTTCCTGGCTTATCTCTCCTTTATTGATGCCTGCTATCCTTCTGTCAGTACCCCCAAACAGATCATAGATTCACTCCATGAAAAGAAGACCATCCTATTTAATGAATGCATGACCCAAATATTCTGGGAACATTTTTTTGGAGGTTCTGAGAGCATCCTGCTCACTGTGATGGCATATGACCGCTATGTAGCCATCTGCAAGCCCTTGCACTACACAATTATAATGAATTGGCAGGTGTGTGTCCTGCTAGTGGGAGTGGTGTCGGTGGGAGGCTTTCTTCATGCAACCATACAAATCCTCTTCATCTTCCGATTACCCTTCTGTGGCCCTAATGTCATAGATCACTTTATGTGTGATCTGAATCCTTTGCTCAATCTTGCCTGCACTGATACCCACATTCTAGGGCTCTTTGTTGCTGCCAACAGTGGGTTCATCTGCCTGTTAAAATTCCTTCTCTTGATGGTCTCCTATGTGGCCATCCTGCACTCCCTAAGGACCTACAGCTTGGAGGCAAGGCGCAAAGCCCTCTTCACCTGTGCCTCCCACATCACAGTGGTCATCTTATTCTTTGTGCCTTGTATATTTGTGTACATGAGACCTGCAGCTACTTTATCAATTGATAAAGCAGTTGCTGTATCCTACAATATCATAACTCCCATGTTAAATCCTTTAATCTATACCTTGAGAAATGCCCAGATGAAAAATGCTATTGGGAAGTTGTGTCATAGGAAAGCTATTTCACGTGAGAAATAAATGTGCCTGGAGACCAACATTGATTCAACTGAGGCAAGAGCCAAAAGGACACAGGAGATGATTTCAGTAAGGCACACTTAGGGAATAAAGAATAAAATTAGCAGCTATGAATCTTAGATTCTGCATTGAGTGGAGAAGAAATGGTGCAGTAAAGAGAAAAAAAATATATAACCTGGGACCACTCTTCCCATATTTAAAAAACTCTACCAAATTAGAGTATAGATTTTCTACCTTCAACCATATATGTGGATTCACAGGCTGTCCTTATAGCAAGTTAAAGAAATAAGAATATATTGTTATTGAACAGTAATTTCTGTAAAAATCCAGAGTTAAGTATTGCCATCACCACCATTTTACAGGTGAGGAAACGGAGAGAAAGGGGAAGGTATTAAAATAGACATATTGGAAAGCCAGTAACCAGAATTGACTGATTTCCCAGATCATGTCCTTATCTGCTGTTAGCTATAGACAATATGACAGATGAGATAATTATACTGTTACCATTTGTTGAGCCAGGGACTGTGCTGGACACAAAGTATATATTAATTTAATTTAATGTTTTCATTAATATCTGTGCCAGTTTTTATATATCACAATTGATTGTATTATGTTGCCTGTAACATTTTGGTGTGTAACTACTTTAGGGCTGTAAAAGCTTTGACCATTTAACCTCTGAGGGTTAGGTAATGAAGACTATACCACGTTTCTAAATTTCCTTGTAGCTTAAGAACCATTTTGTGTTACTCTTATCACCCATCTTATGCTGATAACACATCAGAAAGAGCAGTGATTCAAATGAAAGATTATTTTGAGGCCCGACAGGAGTTTTTACTTATTAAATATTCAGCCATCCTCTGTCACGTACTTGCCTGCTATATACCAACACCTTCTACACGGTAGAATGATGTCCAGCACACAATAAATATTGATTGAATAAGTGAAAGTATAAAGGAACGTGAATCAATTCAATAAATGAAGAATAAGAAAGTAGTACTGAAACCCAGGGAATTCTTTCACACTTTTATCCGATTCGTCTATAAGGAGAATTCTGCCTAGAACCCTTGGGGGAGCTACAGTTTGTTCTTACTCTGGCTTAAATGAGGTTGAGAAAGAAATTGAAACTATAATTCTCAGCATATGAGCAAACAGTTTACCTTGATACTCTCCCTGCTCTGAGGAGAACTTATTACCTTGTTAATATGAGCTGTTTATGGTATATTTTTCTGTTAATCAGTTTACCTTTTGGTAACATTTCATTATTAAAAGCTGTTTTAAAAAATATCTTGCTCCATATATACACAAAGCAACTTCAGGATAAATATATTCATTTCACTCCTCCATCCTTCATTCATTATCAACAAATATTTTTGAGGCCAAGGGATGTATCAGGCACATCGATAGCTGCTTAGCCTTCAGGGGTGAATAAAGACTTCACAGAGCTTAGTATCCACTGAAAAACTCCCAAGAAGGAGCAGAAAATTACAACAGTGTTATAAATGATAAAACAGTGGAAGTACAGGGTACTATGAAACCACACTAGAGTAACAGACAACTAAGATATGCAGGCTCAGGAAAAGATTTCTAGATGAAAAGTCATCAAAAATCAGACCCAATGGATGAAAAGAAGTTGGTTGGCAGAGAATAGGCATGAGGCTGAAAGAGCATTCTAGCAAATAGAATATATAAAAGAGTCCGGGAGGTGAAAAAGAGTATGCCGAAAACCTAATTAGTTCAATATGGCTGTGGTTATTAATTCATCCTTTCACTCAACAATTATGTATTGAACCCCCCCACTGTGTGCTGGAAATCATGCTGGACACTGAGCTTGTACAATGGTAAAGGGCAAGATATGAAGTTGGAGAGACAAGAATGGGGAGGATCAAACTGGTACCAGGAAGAAAATATTGAAAGCTTTTTTAAGCTAGTGAATGATGCAGTTAGATTTGAGTTTTAGAATGATAACTAGTTACAGTATGGGAAATGGTTTGCAGGAGACGAGACTGACAGCAGGAGAGCAGTTTGGAGGTTGCTGTAATGATTTCGGTGTGAAAGGATGGAGGCCTGTCCTCTGGTGGTTCCAGTGAAGATGCAGAATTTGATAAACCATCCCAGGACCTACAAGTGGCCAATGAATGACTGGAGTGGGAGTAAAAATGCCTGGCTCCATTGCCTCAAGGTGGAACCAGTTCACTGGTACAGTGTATACTCCAGAGCTCCTGTGGCTCCAGGCTGAAACTGGAATCCATTTGTGACCACATCTTTTCTTTCCCCTGCCATAGTCAGCTTCCCTGAACCCCTCCTGCTTATAAATCACCTTCATAAAAATCCCCATCTCAAAGTCTGCATCCAGGGAACCCAAACTAACAGAGCGATAGAGAAGGGTTTTTAAATATTTAGGAGTTCTAAACAAAAGAACTTGATAGCAGATGTTAGAGATAGAAGAGTCATGGGTAACACCCAGTTTCTGACTTAGATTACTGGATGGATGGAACAGAGAGAAGATAAATGTGTTTTTAATGTACTGAATGAGATTCAAGTAGCTACATACAATCAAATATACGTTTCTGATCCTCAGAAAGATGTAGGTCATAGAAATGTAGAAGCCTTGAGCACACAGATGGAAATTAAAGCCAAAAAATTATTACGTAATTTTGCATAATTTTGTCAACCATGGGTAGTCATCAGTAGTCTCTCAAAAGATCCATAGCCATTTTGATATTTTTAGGAAGAAAACCAAAAAAGAACGATGCCAAAATAGAACTCTAAACATAGCAATTTCTATATTATTAGGAATTCAGTAGGATACTAAATCTATAAAATAAAAACAGGCTATAAAGGAAATAAAAATCAGCCTGGCATCAGACATTTTGTCCACAAAACTAGAAATTGGGAGTTAATGGTAAAAAGTCTTTAATGTTCTAAAGGGCAAATAACTGTAACCTTTAGTTCTATACCATGCAATATAGAATTCAAATATGAGAATAAAATAAATACATTTTCAGACATACAGGGATGCAGAAATTTTATTGGTCAAGCATTATGAATAAGAAGTATACCTTAATAAAATACCAGTCATCTGAATTTAACACACCCAAAAGATTATACACCAAAACCAATTGGGATTAATCCCTGGCATACAAGATTGGTTAAAATATGTAAATCAATGTGATACACTAGTTTAACAGAATGAAAGATAAAAACCACATGATCAGCTTAATAGATAGAGAAAAAAGCATTTGACGAAGTTCAACACCCTCTCATGATAAAAACTCCAAGCAAAATAAATTTAGAAGGAAATTCCAGGGCCAGCCCAACAGCCATGTGGTTAAAGTTCCACACGCTCCACTTCCATGGCCCAGGGTCCACAAGTTCAGATCCCAGGTGTAGATCCTGGGTGCGAACAAACTCCACTCATCGGCCACACTGTGGAGGCATCCCACATACAAAGTAAAGGAAGATTGGCATAGATTAGCTCAGGGCTAATCTTCCTCAAGCAAAAGAAGAGGAGGATTGGCAATGGATGTTAGCTCAGGGTGAATCTCCCTCACACAAAGAAAAAAAAAAAAGAAGAAGGCAATTTTCTCAACATAATAAAGACCATTTATGAAATGCCCACAAAGTCCACAGCTAACATGATAATAAACTGGGAAAAACTGACAGCTTTTGCTCTAAGATCTGATACAAGGCAAGGAAGCCCACTCTCACCACTTCTATTCAACATAGTACTAGAAGTACTAGCAAGAACAGACAAGAAAAAGACATAAAAGGCATCCAAATCGGAAAGAAAGAAGTAAAATTACCCACTTGCAGAGAACATGACCGTAGATGTAGAGAACCCTAAAAACGCTACCAAAAAAGTTAGAACTAATAAGCAAATTCAGTAAAGATACAGGATACAAAATCAACAAACAAAAATTAATTGCATTTCTTTACACCAACAATAAACTATACAAAAAATGAATCAAGAAAATAATCCCGTTTACATTAGCATCAAAAATAATAAAATAAGCGGCCAGCCCAGTGGCACAGCAGTTAAGTTTGCAAGCTCCACTTCGGCGGCCGAGGGTTCACCAGTTTGAATCCCTGGTGTGGACCTACAAACTGCTTATCAAGCCAAGCTGTGGCAGGCGTCCCACATATAAAGTAGAGGAAGATGGGCACGGACGTTAGCTCAGGGCTAATCTTCCTAAAAATAATAATAGTAATAAAAATACTTAGGAACAAATTTAACCAAGGAAGTGAAAGATCTCTACAGTGAAAACTAGAGGACATTGATGAAAGAAATTGAAAAAAATACAATTAAATGAAAAGATACCCTGTGTTCATGGATTGGAAGAATTAATATTGTTAAAACATCCAAACTACCAAAAACCGTCTATAGATTCAATGAAATCCCTATCAAAATTCCAGTGACATTGTTCACAGAAATAGAACAAACAATCCTAAAATATGTGTGAAATAACCAAAGACCCGGATAACCAAACCAGTCCTGAGAAAGGAGAGCAAAGCTGAAGGCATCACACTGGCACTTCCTGATTTGAAACTGTGTTTCAAAGCTATAGTAATCAAAAGAGTATGATACTGGCATAAAAACAGACACCTAGATCAATGAAACAGAATTAAGAACCCAGAAATAAACCCTTGCGTATACAGTCAATTAATATTTGACAAGGATACCGAAACTACTTAATGGGGAAAGGATAATCTTTTCAATAAATGGTATTGGGAGAAGAGGATATTCACCTGCAAACGAATGAAACTGGACACTTATCTTACACTACAGACAAAAATCAATTCAAAATAGATTAAATACTTAAATGTAAGACTTGAAACTATAAAACCACTAGAAGAAAACATTTTAAAAAGCTTATTGACTGTGTTCTTAGGAATAAACTTTTTGAATTTGCTTGTCTTTTCATCTTGCTCTGATGTAGCTTCCAACAGTGTGTGTTTTCTTTTTTTGTGGGGGAGGGTGGATGGGGAGCAGGAGAGATATCCGGTGGTGCTGACACTGATACCTTCATGCACAGTTTCCCATTGAGTTTCAGTGGCACCTCTGTGGTCAGATTCCAGTGAATCTACAAACACCCAGGAGATCAGGTTCCCAACACAGATGATCTGAACCACAGTAGATTTTTCGTGCCAGCCTTGGTCCACCTCTACCCTAGAGGTTTCTTTCCTGCTTGCCAATCCAAGCCACAGTTCCTTGTACGTCAGCTCAGCCCAGCAACACCACAGTGGGCTGCTCCCAGCTTCCCAGGCCCTTTCTTCCCTGCCAGCCTCAGTCCAGCTACCAGGGACTAGTTCTGGCCCATGACAACTCAGTGAACTTCTCTTCTGTTCAAAGGGCAATAAGTAGACCTTCTCCAAAAGATTGGAATCCCAGCCTTGGGGAGGACTTCCACCTTCTAAATGGGATCCCTCCTTGGACGTTCATTTCTCAGTCTCAGGACATTCTTTAGAGTACTCATCACACTTTTCTAGTTAATGCCCTAATGTAATTAATAATTGTATTCAAACTTTCCCTGTTCAAATTACTATGTGGTCTGCCCCCTGATTGGACCTTGACTGATACAATATAGTAAATACCTAATACAATTCAGCCTTATAGGAATTTGATAAACAGTGTCTCTTTTTACTATAGAACCAAGATTTAATGAACAAAATTTTACAAAACAAAGAATTTATATTATTTTGAGGCCACAATCCCAAGTAAAGGAATATCATTAAACATGTTATTTTCAATTATCAATCATAACCAACATCTCAATGTTACATAATAAGATTATTTTCATACCAATCAAATATTCTACGTTCACATTTTTTAGCTTCTAAAGGTGTTTCAGATTTCCAGGTAATAGATAAACATTTATTGGTTAAGAAATAGCAAGTTGTGATGACAAGAGTGCAGGATGGGAGACAGTATTTCTGGATTCCAGTCCAAGCTTTAGCTCTGCACGGAAGTGGCTACCTGCAAGCATTATCCGACCTCTTGTTAGAGCTGATGTCTTCATCTATAGATCAAGAGGCTTGGACTAAATTAATTCTATTACTTCTACCTGCAATGCTCAATGATCCTGTTTAATCATTATCTGAAGTCAATTTTTTTCCAGCAGAGCTTCCGCATAACATTTTTAGCCTCTGCATTTCTGAGGGCTTAGATTAAAAGATTTAACATAGGGGCCACCATGGTATAAAAGACAGTCACAGCTTTATCAATGGGCAGAGTGATCACTGGGCGCAGATACACAAATATGCAGGGCACAAAAGATAAGACTTTACTACTGTGATGTGAGAGATACAGGTAGAGAGGACTTTGCACCTCCCCCCCCCAAGCTATATTTCTTTAGGCAGCACAAGATAACCACATAGGAGGCCACCAAGAAAAGGAAGTTAACGGGCAGATGGGCCTACTGTTGGCAGCAACAAAGAAACCAAGGGTATGAGTGTTCACGCAGATGAGTTTCAACACAGGGTACAAGTTACACATGAAATAATCGAAGACATTGGGGCCACAGAAAGGCAGCCAGAATATAAAGAGGATCTGAATGGCTGCATGGAGAAATCCTCCAGCCCAGGCCACTCCCAGGAGGAGAACGCACAGCCTGTGGCTCATGACAGTTGTATAGTGCAGAGGTTTGTAGATGGCCATGTAGCAGTCATAGCCATCACCATCAGCAGGATGATCTCAGTAGCACCAAAAATGTGTTCTGCATAGACTTGAGCCACACACCCATTAAAGGAGATAGTTTTCTTCTCATGAAAGGAGTGCACAATCAGCTCAGGAGCTGAAGAAGAAGAAGAAATTGCATCTATCAAGGAAATGTGGATCGGGAAGAAGTACATGGGGAGTTCAGAGCATGACTGGTGGTAATGGTAACTGCAATGAGCAGGTTGCATGAGAGCGTTAATATGTATAGAATCAAAAGTACCACAAATGCTAGTTTCTGCATTTTGGGGTTCTGTGTAAGACCTATTAAAATGAATTCAGTCACATTCCTTTTACTCTCCATCTACGTGGTATGGGTGATAAAAACTCCAGGAAGAAATGCTTTACCTTAAAAAAAAAAAAGAAAGAAATCAAAGAGGAACTATGAAAGAATGAAACAGTCCAAAACGCTGCCTTTTCACAATACTCTGACATTATCACATATGATTACTTCTCTTCCCAAAACTCCCTAGGAATAGATAACTCAAAACTTCTCTTAGTGAACTGTCTTATCTTTTATTATCCTGGCCTCAAAAATATTCTTATAAGACAGAAAACCCAGATGAAGTGAATTCCATTTCCCTGGGTCAGAGTAGTCTTTACAAAACTTAATTTGGACATCAATATAATGGAATAACGTAATCACTAGGAGTAATAATTTGGGACACTAACAAGACAGAAAAAAATATATGAAATGGCATGAATAAAAAAATGCACAAAATTTTCTGTACATCCTGATTATAATTATGTAAATATACTATAGGTAAAAACCTAGTGAATGATAGTTAAAGAATTAGTATTTGAAGATTATAAGTTTATATGTATCTTTTAAGAATAAAATTCAAATTCAAAAATTTCTTATAAAATTTTATATGGGTTTTAATTCCTCTCCATTAAAACATTTTTATAGAAAAGATGAGGAAAAAAATTAATATATTTAGGATATTTACTCCTGGATGTAAGATTATGGGTGATCTTTTATTCCCATATACTTTTTAGTATCTTCCAAATTTCTACAGATTGTATTACTAATTTTGTGATCATAATATAAATATAATTTCCATGTATTTTCTTAGAGGCCTGAAGATGGAACCATGAACTTTTAAATTGAGTGGAATATATATGAAAACAAACATAGAGAATTGTACAATGCCACATCATGGGACCCCAGGAAATATTATCTGATTATAAATGAAGTAACTGCTTTAATATATTCATGAAATTGTTACTGGTTCACCAAATGGACATAGAGTGAGGGTCTGGCTAGGCACTGACTGTTTTGAGGAGATCTGGACAGAGTGAGGCTGCCCTCACTGCCCCCATGGACCACTTGCAATCACCCTAAATATGGTCTTTAACCTGTCAACCAAAGATTATTGACCTCTGATTTTAACTTATATCACTGATACTGACAGTCAATAAACAAGTCTGAATAATCAACCAGATCAGTTTAATGCAAAATCTATTTCCATTTCCTTGATGAAGAATACACGTATCACTCAATTAAACCTTAAGACAGTATTATAAACTAAGTTTTGCTATTATTAACTCTCACTTTTTCCTGGACCTCAGATTCTTTTATTCTCTTTATCTTAATGTATTCTTAAAGCACAAAGGCAGTGAGGGGTAAGATGAGTTGTCCCCATTACATGTGGGCAAGGCACATAATGAGGTACATGGAAAGAAAATATCTTCCAGATGATCCTACAAGTGCTTCATTGAGAAGCTAGCTTTAGAGTTGCAAGCCCCAAGATAGTGGTCTCCCCAAGGATTGAGAGGCAGGAACTCAAGCAGACAAAATTCTTCTAAGTGGAGAAAATTTTGTAACTTGTTTAAATTCCATATATTCAAACACTTTGAAATACAAAATTTACTACAATTCTTCTTTTCCCCACTCTTAACAGCAAACAGAGATTTCTTTCTCTACTATGTAGTTCCTATATAATTAATTGTTGTTGAGTGTTTGGCATGTACTAGGTGCGATATTAAATACGTTACATGCATTATTTCATTTAATCCTCACAAAAATCGCTATAAGATTGGTACACTTTTAACTATATTTTAAAGAAAAGGAAACTGTGTTTAGGAGAAGATAAATGACTTGCCCAAAGTCGTAATGATAAAAAATAGAGAAGCCTATCTTTAAATCTAGGATGTCTGTCTCTAGCTCTTTAGCACATAGTATTTCTCCAGTATAGATCCAGTTTACTTCTGGGAGTCAGCAGTGCCAGATTTTGGATGAGTGGCCGCAACCTGTGACCATACGTAATCTACGACAGTTCTTTAACCAAGCTATGAAATGTAGAGTCAGAAGTTAATGAGTTCGAGGGTCCATTGGACAAGACTCCAGAATTATTGTATACTAAAAATCCTCCACTGCCTTGCATTTTATCAGCATGTATGCTCTTAAAGATGAAGACACTGAGGCCCAGACTCAAGGGAATACAGCTAATTGATTAGTAGTAGACCACAACAAGAATCCAACTCTTCTAATGTCCAACATAGTGATTTTTCTTTTTCAGCACCACATCCTGTCTTCCTTAAGATGCCTTAGGATAAGTGAGTACAAGGAAAAATCACCCTACAGTGACAAAGAGAATTAACTTTCACCTCTCATCTTTAGCAATAGCTGCCTTGATGCTCTTAAAAAATGGGCTGTCTGAGGTTAATGATACAGAGATTCAGTCATATTCCTGGGACCACATTTGTTGTAGCAGAAATAAGGAACTGCCTGGCTAGAACAAAATCCAAAAAAGTTTGGGGGCCAGCCCAGTGGTGCAGCGATTAAGTTCACACTTCTGCTTCCGCTGCCCCGGGTTCACTGGTTTGGATCCCAGGTGTGGATCTATAAACCACTTGTCAAGCCACACTGTGGCAGGCGTCCCACATATAAAGTAGAGGAAGATGGGCACAGATGTTAGCTCAGGGCCAGTCTTCCTCAGCAAAAAGAGGAAGATTGGTGGCAGATGTCAGCTCAGGGCTAATTTTCCTCAGAAAAAAATCTTTTTAAATTTTTAAAAATCCAAGAAAGTTTGAATAGTTAGAATAAACAGTGTCCCTTGATCTTGGAGTTTAGTATGTATTCCCAACCACAGCAAAGAGTACATTCTTTCTTTGCGTATCCTATATTTTAATGCATTCTTCTTTAGGGTGTCAGTTTTAGATCGCTATATTCCACCAGAAAAACAGAGTCCAAATGCTGTCCTTCTCTCTCCATGCTGACCTGCCTTTACCACAATGAAAGCCACACACCCTGTCTCAGCTCCACCTCAAATTTGCCTTCTTTATTCTCATTGCCTCTCATATCTCCTCTTATCAGTACAAGGTAAGGTATTTTCCCCCTATTTCATCCCTGGAAATTATCAAAGTCAGAGCACTGCTTCAAGGAAATGAGTCACCATTCAGAAGCCAATCTCTGACTATCCAAACTATCATACAATATGTCCTGTCTCTGAAAGAAACCCTCAGTGACTCATCCAGCTACAATGGCTGCACTACTGCACTCTCTGCACACTCAGAGCCTAGAAATTGACTCAGGAATCCATAAAATGTAAATCTATATCTGATAAATTATAGATCTATCCATATGCAGTGTGAAAAAATATTTCTGCAAAGCATCTGAAAAGTGATCTCCCATCAATATCAGAAAGTAATGCTTCAATGATTTTAATGATAAACCCCTTGGGGGAAGAGGGAAATGTAAGAAAGTGGATTAAAAGTCAACAATTCGAGTTAACTTACTGTGGTTTCCTCTGTAGTTAAGGAGAATGCCCAATGTATTCAGGAATAAGAAATAGCCATTATATGTAGCTGTTCAAACATCATCTCATGTAATGTATGTTTCTCAAGTCTCCACTGACTGGACAGTGTTACCGGAAGCAGAGAATGTCAAGATGGCACAAATTTATTCAAATGGATTTGGCATGCATTTCAAGGCTCAAATGCCTTGGAAATTTAAGTCAAAAGAAAAGAAAATGCTGTGATGAATTTTAAACCCAAAGTTCTTAGGTATTAAGGAGAATCTTCTGATCTTCAGCACCTAGCTCTCTGTTTATACAGTAATAAACACAAATAGTTCTATCACTTAATAACCCCTCTTATTCTGCTCTTAAAATAAGAAAACAGCTTCTTCTTGAATCATAGTATTTAGAGAAGACACTGAGAATGTTAAAGGACCTGTCTTTATATCTAAGCTTTTTGCCCTCCCAGGAATTATCTCTGTTTTTTAAAGATTTCACTTTAGAAACAGATATTTGGGAAAATTCATCTACGAACAACAAACACATCTTCACCTGAATAGTTCTTTTCCCATCACTTTAAACTTATATATTAACAGCCCTCATTCCTGGTCTGGAAAATTATGGGACAATGCACTCCTCTTATAAGCCCTTGGGTACCATGAGCTTGGATATGAAGGACTCTAAACGCTGTGTAAGCAACAGCATGGGTTTCATGTCTCTGAGGAAATTTCCTTAATGGCTGAGGTCACCAGAGTTTGAGATACTGAGGCAATCTTCAACTGTACTATAAACACATCAGGACATACTCAGTTAGTAAGAATCTTGGGACTTGATATATTTTCAGGCAGAGTGATGTCTAGATATCTAGCGTTTGAGGCCAAATGGAGGCTAAAATCCTAGTGCCAAAATCTAAAAAGATAGATTTTTATGCCTTTCCTTTGACTTTTTTTGGAAGTCTAGGAATTTCACCAGCCATTCAATGAATGAAGTCAGGAAAACAGATTCCTTCAAATTTTCTTCACACATAATACTCCAGGACAGTGGAGATTGGAACAGTCAAATATATTCTACCATCTTCAAACACATACTGTAGAGGGTACTCTGCAGCCTAGAGGAAAGGGCATTATTTAAACCACTTATCATGAGAGTTGAAGAAGCTGCTATGTTTAAATATATGGCTTGGCAGTGGATGGTGAACTGGGAAAAATAGTAACAATAGCAGTTATCATTACTGAGCACTATGTCCTTTCTTCTATTAATGTGGCATGTTATATTGATTGATTCTCTTATATTGAACCATCTGTGCATTCCTGGGATAAATCTCACTTGCTTTTGCTGTATAATCCTTTCTATAAACTACGGAATTCAGTTTACTAGTATTTTATTGGAGATTTTGGTGTCTATATTCATAAGAGATGTTGGCTATAGTTTTTTTCTTGTGATATCTTTGTCTAGTTTTGATATCAGAATAATACTGGTCTTCTAGAATGAGTTTGGAAGTGTTCCCTCCTCTTCTATTTTTGGGAAGAGTTTGTGAAGGATTGGTGTTAATTCTCCCTTAAATGTTTGATAAAATCCACCGGCAAAGCCATCTTGGCCTGGGGTTACTCTTGTGGGAAGTTTTATTATTATTATTATTACTATTTCAATCTATTGTTATATTTCACTTGATTTAGTTTCAGTAGTTTCTGTCTTGCTAATAATTTGTCCATTTCATCAGAGTTATATAAATTGTTGGCATACAACTGTTCATAGTATCCATTCATAATATTTTTTATGCCTGTAATGTTGGTAGCAATATCCCCTCTTTTAATCCTGATTTTAGTAAATTGAGTCTCCTATCCCTTTTTTTAGTCAATCTAGCTAAAGGTTTGTCGTTTTGGTGATCTTTTTAAAGAATCTACTTTTCGTTTCCATTCATCTTAAATAATGTTCTTCGATTCCTAGAACCAGTAAGTCTTCCAGTCTTTGCCAATGGGCTTTATGTGCATGTTGGGGCATGCCACCATCACTCAGTCACATAATTTATAACTTTACTTTAGTCTTTATTTCTTGTTTATACAGTCTCAGGGTAAGTGAGAGGTGAGAGTGTGGTCTTTCTTGAGCATGCACACAGTCTGGGCATATGCACAGCTCTACTCATGCATATAGCTTTCAAATTCCAAGAAATATGTCATAGAGTCACAGCATTTCAAATCCCCAATGGTACCTTATTCCCCAGCTTTTCCTTTTTAAGCCTTTGTTTAGTCTGTTGTTTGCTCTATTATCCACCATCTATGGCTGCCGCCATGTTCAAGAATTGTCTCTCTGTTTTTGCTATATTCACCCAGGAGAAAGGCTCCAAGTAAAATCAAATAAAGACAGTCACATGAATTAGGTCTTCCAAGAAACTTCTAGGCAGGCCAAATAACGATAAATCTCAGGGAAAAGGTCTTTGTAGATGCTTCAATCCCATTCTGCCCCCTCCAGTGGCTTCCAGGCTGCTGGTTTTCACTGTGATTGCAGGCTGTTGGTTTTCAATGTTATAGAGGAGCTGGGGAGGGGACATGGAATTAGGGCAAGTTAAATGCCACAAGCCTTATTGTTATTACTGAGATTTAGTCATTTTTCTTGAATAAGCACTCCCTGAAATATTACAAGACTTTAGTTAATTTTCATAATTCTGAAAATGTTGATTCTGAGAATTTTTCAGTATTCTCATTCCTTTAATGGAGGAGAGAATTTTTGAAAGTCCTTATACCACTGACATCGGCCCACTGAGGACTATATGTCAGAATTTATGAGTTTCAGTTTTGAGAATCAGAAACTATAACTCTGAAAGTATGTCTTGTTAGCCCCACGTTAGAGCTAAGGAAGCAGCCACCAACTTAGTGGCTGAGCCAGAATCCAAATTCAAGCCCAGTGTTTGCCGATATCAAATGCTATACTTTTTCTTTAACTTCTACTGTCCTTGCGTCAATATTATAACATCAATTGAAAGAATATATGAGAAGAAGAGCCAGGTTCATATTTCAAGGTGCTGATAGGTTGGAGGAGGGAATTATGAAGACTAACATTTGAGGTTCTGTTTCATTGTTTGGCTTAGAGTGAAAGTTGAGTTGCTGGCCAAGGTTATGGATTTACCCACCATGCTCACTAAATTCACTTATTATGTCTAATACTTGTTTATTTATACTCCTAGGTTTTCTATATGAGGAGTCTGGCTCCTAGCCAAAAGCCTATATCTGATTTTTCAAGCCTGATCATAGGCAATTACAAAGTCCTCGGGGCAGGCTTCATGAGAGAAAGCTGCCCTCCCCATATCAGATTTGATGTGCAGCCAATGCATTACAGTGTCTAAGGGGAGTTGAAGTCAAAAACTCAGGTCTCCCTGTTTGGCCATGCCCTTATGCATATCTGTATTCCTTGCCCAGGCACCTCCATTTGGAGGTCTCCCTATCAGGGAATCTTGAAGACACTTTGCTCTGCTCTGACTCAGTACTCAGTACTTTTCCACTCCTGCTAGTCCTTCCCCTCACCCTCCTCTGTGATCCTCACGTCCACAAAACTCCAGGAACCTTTTGTTCAATGCTCCTTCAGTAGTGAGATAACCCCCACATCTGTGCTGATCATCTGATTTTTGACTAGTGCATTTTTCCGCGGAGGATAATGGAACAGGGTGGAGTTGATGCTTACTCTAGTGTTAGCCTTTTGCTTATACCATCACTGAAAGTGATTAAAGCCTTGTCTGTTACCTTTATTTGTGGCTTGTTGAATTAAGGAGAGCCAAGCTCTCTCTCTCCAGCTAAACTGAAGCTTTGAGTTGATACACATGTACACAGAGTCCCTAGGAGAGAGAACTGACCCTATGGCTCTAAAAACAAAAAATATATACAGGCTATAAAATCCAAATCAAACTATAGCTGTAGTCATCTACCCATAAATTGGTCATCAATGTGGATACCTTATTTCTTTTCTACAAATTAGCCAGTTGGAGTTTTTAGGTAGAGCTTAAAAATCAGCAGGTGTACAAGTTCTCTACTATGGAGAAAATAAGTCTGCAACATTTTCCCTGTCAGTCTTAATCAGTGACATATGAGAGAAATGATAAGAGTACTATCTCTTGATCTAAAGTGATCCCTTGAAAACAGTGTGATTTCTTTCTGCTCTGGGATCATGATCCACTTATGAGCGCCTCCATCTGTTTCCATTTATTATTACTTTTGACCCACAATTTCTCCCTACCATCAGCTTTTCCAGCTCAACTATACTATTTTCCACATGGCTGACCTAACAGCAGCTTTGTTAACACTTATCTTTGGACACACACCCAGGAAGATATCCTAAGTTCTGATAGGAAAAGAATCACAGAATTATCCTTGCCATTTGTCAATGGGGTTGCATTTGCAGTTATCCCTAAATTGGCTACATGAGGTGAAGTTATAATCCATCCTAAAATATCTTAGGAATAGGTATTTTCATGTTTAATTGCGTAGATATTGTGTCTTGGTCATCAATATCAGCTTCCTTCAATACACATACATTTAAAGACGTACTTGTCTGGATTGGGTCAGGCAACACAAAAGAAAAATTTTGTAAAATGGTAAAGGTACAAAATTGTGGAATTTTGTCATCCTTCATTCTTTAATTTCATCGTACTGATCTAAAAATACTTCCAATAGAGTCACCAACTGCAAAGATTTCACAAGTTCAGACATCTGAAAGGACTCACAAGTCTCCACAAGGCATACTCACACATGGCTTCTATTTAAAGACAAATGACACTGTGAAACAAGAGACAGAGAGAGCAGGCAAGCATTGAAGGTCCAAGAGACATTCAAACACAAGGTCCCAAGGGTCCTTGTTCACAGAGACAAGCAAGCGTCATCTCCAACTGAACCACCAAGACCAGCACGAGATAGGTTTTTGTTTCAGAAGTGAAGTTCCCAGTGGGGTATTTATGTCCCTCTGGTCAAGCCAGTTACGCCAGGTGAAAATCCTCAGTAAAAAAAGAAAAAGGAACTGATCCTTGGGGTCATTAGGGGAGATTTGAACTTTAAATAATACACTAAAAATTTCACTGTCCTATCCTGACCAAGGGTCAAAGCCAGGCATGATCAGAGATAAAGACAGAGTTTTCCCATTCGGCTGTGAACTCTTTCCTACACAGTCCACCTCTGACTCTTGGTCAAGCCTTGAAATTTAAATCACTCAGAATCATTCCTTCCCCTGCATATTTTGTACCATTTATAGAACAGAAGAAAACAACTAGACAGCTGCCAAAATGCTAACAACTTGTGTCATCAAATAAGGCATGTGTATTATTTAAAGAAGCATTTCAGTTAACTGAATATTCCATCACAAACTTGGTCATAACTATGCACAAGTTTGATAACTTTTTAATCTCCTCCCACCAATGAAATTTGAACATCATGAAAAGTATCAATATTTTGATTTAATATAAAAATTGAGTGACTGCTAACTAACTTTAGCTCTTCCTAAAACCAATCAGCTTTCATTGGATGAACATCATGGGGCGATTTTAATTCAATTTCCTAATACATTTGATCAATATACATAGTATCATAGATTTTGTCGAAATCAAATTAATCCTAGCAGTTATGCTACTACTAAGCCACATAACAGTTACATTATTATTCATTTATTGGCTCTCTTTTTAGCAGCAATTACTTCTCCTTACTGTTTGAATTAGTTCTCACCCAAACCATTCATTTGATATAACCCAGAGTTCCCTTTATCTGATCATTTTGCACTGTATTGCCAATCCAAGAATCAGTAAAATTCATACTATATCACTATAGTTATAATCCAGTTCTCCTGGTGCCACAAGGAACACCACTCTTAATTCTATCCACCACTTTTTCACATATGTGGGAACTCAGGTATAAAGAGAGTGAGGAACTTGCCCAAGATCACATAGCTAGCAAATAGAACAGCTAGTAAAATTCTTACTCTTAAGCATGATTCAAATTTCTATTATTAAAGAGCAGTTTCTCTAACCCACACATATCTTCAGGGTGTTAACAGTAGAATAGCAGTTTTGCACTGACTTAGACATTTATATGTTATCTTGCTCAATCCTCCTTGTAATTCATGAGACAAGTATTATTAGGTCTGTTTTATAGACTCTGACTGGCTCATGCACGCATACTCCCATGACGAGAACATTCTGTGCCTTGGGTCCCAAACTGTAAGATCACTTCCTAAATACAGTCATAGAAGGGCTGAAATCAAGTTCAGCTCGCTCTCCCCTGCCCCCTTGGTCACAGATGCTATGGCCGCAGGAGAGAAAGGATAAACTGGTTTGGCTGCCATCTTGGTTGAAGCTGCTAGTTCTAATCCTCTGGGAGTTGAGAGATCAGAGCCTCCTTAATTCCTTGCACTTGAGTAATACCCATTTAAATATTTCCCTGAAACCACACATGAAAACGTTGGTAAGGACCGACCTAGGAAGACCACATAAGCATAACCAGCCACAGATCACAGGAGATATTTGGTTTTGAGTTCTCAACCCATTTGGATCCAGACTCCCAAAGACAAAAGGAGTTATCTCTGGGCTGAGTGCAGTCTTACTAAGAAAAAGTCTTGAAAGAACTAGCTTTAGGGACTTGCTACTCCAAGGCAACTTTCATTCATTGCTGATTTTATGGTGTTTTCAACCCCTAATTTTTCTACTTTAACATACCTTGTTATTTTCAGGACCTTAGATCAGATCTCAGACGAAGTGGCTTTTATAATATACTTCATATGGTCACCAAGGAAGACTGGCAAATGTGCAGTAAGATGACTTGGAGACATGTCCTCCAATCGTTAGGTCTTTTTTTTCCCATCAATTTATTTTGAAGCTTAATGCTTTGGAAGATGTCTGACTAAAGAAATTCGTTATCTGAGCTGGGATGCTTATGCCTCACACTCATAGGTTGGTGTTGCTGTAAAGCAAAACCCAATCCAGCCCATGAACTCAGAATTATTGAGGAAGTCTTTCTCAGCAATCATTTTCAAGTCATTAAGTGAGGAAAAGAAATGTTATACTTAAGATAAAAATAGATGAATCTGCAAACCAGTGTTAATAATGGGTCAGTGATTGCTACAAGCGTGCTCTACAAATAAGATGCCTTGTTATGGAATGAACCTGTTACTTCTTTCCCAAATACATTAAGATAAGTAAGTATAATCTGTGACTTCTTTATTAGTACTTTTTTTTTTCCTAAAGTGATACTAGAGTCTTGAATTTACAAGTGAGTTAGATTTAAACATGTGCTTCCACTGTCACAGATTTTTATGAATGATGACTGGCTTATTTACCCTACTGAGAAAAGCAGTCACTGAGGATATTATGAACCCAGACCTGAGATAAGAAAATAAAATTTCTTTTATTAAATTATTTTACTGATTGTAAAGGTAATCTATTCTTTTTGTAGAAAACTTAGATCAGAAAACTTTAAAAAGAAAAATACAAAACTTGACCTAAACCTGTAATTCAAATAAGTACTATTAGTCTTTAGTGTACTTTTTTCAGATACTTTTTTAATGTATATATGTTATTTTCAACAACTTAGATCATGGTACATAAACTGCTTTATATCTTGTGTTTTCCACTCAATATTGTACTGGAAGAATCTTTCCACTCCATCAATTATTATTGCAAATAACTTCAATGTCTACCTGATATTTCATAATTATAATTCACTTAATTGTTCCTCTTTATGCAGACCTTTGGATTTTTTTCACTTTTTCATTATCATAAAAAAAAGTGAAATACAACCTGTATGCGTAAGTTTTGTCCATCTTTTTTTGATCTAAAATAGATTCCCAAGCACAAGGAGCGTTGGACCAAGGGACATGACCAGTTATAAAGCCCTTATTATTTAGATTTCAACTTCTTTCCAAAATATTTTATATCAACACACACTCACCAGCACTGGGCAATATAACTTGTTGTAAATCTTTGCCAACTTGCCAGTTAAAAGTATTTTACTGTTTTAAAATTGTATTTGATCACTTTGACTTTGATGACTTATGCATAGAGGATTTTTGAGATTTCTAATGTTTTTTTCTGAACAGTATCTTTTTATTAGTTTTGCCTTTATTTTTACAATGGTGTGAGCATACCTTTTTTTGTGAAAATGTTTATATAATAATGGCTATCTATTATAATGTTGCAAGTATTTTGTCCAGTGTGTTCCATATTTTTATGTAGTTGAATCCATTAGTTTTGTTCTGTGTTTTATACCATTGCATTTTGCTGAAATGCTCCTTTCCATCTAGAGATTATATATATGTTGCTTTCTTTCTTTCTTGGAACAGATATGTTTTATTTGAAGGCTTTAACACACACTATTCTTTTTTCCCTTTTCTCTTTCTCTTGTTTTGTTTTTTTTAGAGATGGTATGAATAAAGACTTACTTACCTTGAAAAACACCTATCCAGTTACTTAAAAATCTTTTAGGAATTACACATAACATTCTTTTAAATATTCATTAAAAATAACGTTCTTTTGAAATTTGACCATATGTGTTTCTTATTGAGCTTATCTGTGCTCATCAGTTTTATTTGTACTTTTAAAATACTAAATAGCCCTTAAATTTATTTATCAAGGCTAATATTTTTCTATTACCTGATATATTGATTTCTGCATTCAATCTTTTTCTGAATGGAAAATCACTCAATTTCGGGGGCTGAGAATAGCTGGAAACCCTGACCTCTAAAGGCTCTCAGTCAATCATGAATGAAAAGGTCACAATTTTCCATGGTATGTAGGCATACAACCTTGAAGGTTGGCATTTCTATATTAAGGAAAATCAAACAACATAGAACAGTAATGTTCTCAGAGGGAAAATCTTTCCTCTGAACACAATAAGGCTTAAACCCACACAAAGATCAAAAGCCAGGATCATAAAGACCACAATCAGA
This sequence comes from Equus asinus, assembly GCF_041296235.1. Lineage (NCBI taxonomy): Eukaryota > Metazoa > Chordata > Mammalia > Perissodactyla > Equidae > Equus > Equus asinus. The sequence continues at coordinate 20,558,372 of NC_091806.1, forward strand.
CCTCTCGACTGCTTCAGATTTACTCCACCCAAGTCTAATCACAAAGCATGGCCAAAGACATACTTTGAATTCAGGCCCAGCTGCATCTTAAAAACTGTTCTAATGATATTTATTAGTACCAATAAGTAATAAGGAATAAGTAAAAGTTTTCAGCTGCCATTTTTGCAAAGATTCCAAAAGGATTACTGACTAATCCTTTGAGAATTTGAAAAATCAGTGTATCAGCAGATCCCTACACTCAAAATATACTGAAACATTTCTCTAGATTAGTGAGGAAACAATTAAGGAAAAGGAACTATGACTAATTGCCTTCAGAGCACCATCTTGACAATAGCCCATGTGTTTGATTTGGTGGGTTAGACACAGGAGTTGCTACATTCATATATTCCTCAAATTTGAAGCAGACATAGCTTACCCAAGTATGCTTACTAAAAGCAGTTTTTTAGTGAGAGTCCGTGACTCATGGGCTAAAAATAAGCTGGAAGACAATAATAAGAAAACGTATGTTATACTATCTGCACATGGAACTGTATAGATTTACATAATTAAGGAAGTGCACCATATACTCAGCATCTATCACAGTGCCAGATATACTCTAGGTCCTAATATGTATTTATTATATGAATGAATTAATAAAATATTGAATCTTCTCTGTGAAAAAGGCATAGAGTGGCTATATAATTGTTTTAAAAGATCCAATTTTATGCTGTCTGCAATAGACTCGGTTAAGGCTTAAAGACACACATAGGCTCAAAGTGAAGTGGTGGAAAAAGATATTCTACATAAACAGTAACCAAAAGAGAGCAGGAATGGTTATACTTACGTCAGACAAAATACACTTTAAGACAAGAACCATCACAATAGACAAATAAGGACTTTATATAATGATAAAAGAATCAGTTCACCAGGAAGACATAATAATTAGAAACATATGTGCATCCAACATTGGAACACCTAAATATATTAAGCAAATATTAACAGGTCTGAAGTCAGAAACAGACAACAACACAATAATAGTAGAAGACTTACACACTCCATTTTCAAGGATGGATAGAAACAGCCAGACAGAAAATGAGTAAGAGCACAATGGACTTGAACAACACTATAGACCAAATAGATCTAACAGACATGTACAAAACTTTCCATCCAACAGTAGCAGAATATACATTCTTCTCAAGTACACATAGAAGATTATGTAAGATAGAGCACATGTTAGGCCACAAAATTTGTCTTAAAAAATTTAAGAAGATTGAAATCATATAAAGTATCTTTCTGAACACAATGGAATGAAATTAGAAATCAAAGCAGAAGAAAAAAAGGTAAATTCACAAATACATGGAAATTAAACAACACACTCAGTTACAACCAATGGATCAAAGAAGAAATCAAAAGGAGAATTAGAAAACATCTCAAAACAAACAAAAATTTAAAACACAACATACCAAAACCTATGGGATGTGGCAAAAGCAATACTAAGAAGGAAATTTATAGCAAAAAATATCTACATTAAGAAAGAAGAAATATCTCAAAAAAACAACCTAACATTGTACTTCAAGAAATGAGAAAAAGAACAGAGTAAGTCCAAAGTTAGCAAAGGAAGGAATAATAAATATTAGAGCAGAAATAAATGAAATTGACTAGAACAACAACACAAAAAATCAATGAAACTACGAGGTTTTTTTGAAAGGAAAAAAAATTGACAAATGTTAGCTAGAATAATTGAGAAAAACAAAAGTAAACTCAAATAAATAAAATCAGAAATGAAAGAAGAGACATTACAACTGATGCCCCAAAAACGACCCAAAAAAGATTGTGAGACGACTATCAACAATTTTATGCCAACAAACTGGATAACTTAGAAGAAATAGACAATTTCCTAGAAATATAAAATCTACCAAATCTGAATCATGAAGAAATACATAATCTGAACAGATCGATAAGGAGCAAAGGAAATTAAATCAATAATCAAAAACTTCCCAACAACGAAGAGCCCAAGACGAGTTGGCTTCACTGGTGAATTCTACCAAACATTTAAAGAAGAATGGATGCCAATACCTCTCAAACTCTTACAAAAAATTAAAGAGAAAATAACACTTCCAAACTCATTTTGTAAGGCCAGTATTACTCTGTTAACAAAACTAAATAAAGACGCCACAAGAAAAGACCACTAGAGGTCAACATCCCCGATGAACATAAATGCAAAAACCCTCAACATAGTACCAGCAAACTGAATTTAACAGCACACCAAAAAGATCATACACCAAAACCAAGTGGGATTTATTCCTGAGATGCAAGGATGGTTCGACATACAAAAAGTAGCAAGTGTGATACACCACGTTAAGAGAATGAAAGATAAAAATTATATGATCATACCAATAGGTGCATAAAAATCATCTGACAAAATTCAATACCCTTTCATGATAAAAACTCTAAACAAACTGCAATCAGAAGGAAATAACCTCCACATAATAAAAGCCATATATGACAAGACCACAGATAACATCATACTCAACAAGTGAACAACTTTATTATTCAGCAACTCAACAAGTAAACAACTGAAAGCTTTTCTCTAAGACTAGGAACAAGAAAGGATTCCCACTTTCACCACTTCTATTCAACATAGTACTGGAAGCCCTGACCAGAGCAATTAGGCAATAAAAAGAAATAAAAGGCATCCAAATCAGAAAGGAAGAAGTAAATGTTTCTCTGTTTTCATATGACATGGTTTTATATGTAGAAATCACTAAAGACTACAAAAAAAACCTGTTAGAATTAATAAACAATTCAGTAAAATATCAGGATATAAAATCAACATAAAAAAATTATTTGCATTCTATATACTAATAACAAACTATCCAAAAAGGAAATTAAGAAAACAATCTCATTTACAATACCATCAAAAAAATAAAATACTTAGAAATAAACTTAACTAAAAGGATGAAAGACTTGTAAACTGAAAACCACAAAGCATTGGTAAAAGAAAATAAAAAGGACACAAATACATGGAAAGATTTCCCATGATCATAGATCGTAAGACTCAATATTTTCAACATGTCCATACTACTCAATGCAATCTACAGAATCAATACAATCCATATCAAAATCCCAATGACATTTTGCACAAAAAAATAGAATAAAAAGATTCTAAAATTCATATGAAACCACAAAAGACCCCCAAAGACCCAAAGCAATCCTAAGAAAAAAGACTGCTGGAGGCACCCCACTTCCTAATTTCAAACTATATTACAAAGCTATAGTAATTAAAACAGCATGGCACTGGAACAGAGACAGGCATATACACCAATGGAACAGAATAGAGAGCCAAGCAATAAACTGATGCATATACATATGGTCAATATATCTTTAAAAAGGGTACCAAGAATATACAATAGGGAAAGGTTGGTCTCTCTTCAACAAATGTTGCTGGTAAAACTGAAAATCCACATGCAAAAGAATGAAATTAGACCCTTATATTACATCATACACAAAAATCAACTCAACTAAACTAAAGACTTAAATTAAGACCTGAAACTGTACAGCTCTTAGAAGAAAACATAGGAGAAAAGCTTCATGACATTGGACTGGGCAGTGATTTCTTGCGTATGACACCAAAAGCAAAGTCAACAAAAGCAAAAATAGACACATGGGACTATATCAAACTAAAACACTTCTGTACAACAAAGGAAGCAACTGAGAGAGTGAAAAGTCAACCTATAGAATGGAAGAAAATAATTGCAAACCATATATTTGATGAGGGTCAACTTCCAAAATAAAATAGCTTGCACAACTCAACAGCAAAAATAGCCCAATTTTAAAAATGGACAAAGGGCTTAAATGGAAATGTCTCCAAAAAAGATATACAAATGGCCAAAAAGTATATGAAAAGATGCTCAAAATCATTAATCATAGGGAAATGCAAATCAAAACTACAATAAGATATCACGTCACACCTGTTAAAATGATTATTACCAAAAAGACAAGAAATAACAAGTGTTGGCAAGGATGTGGAGAAAAGGCAACACTGTGCGCTGTTGGTGGGAATGTAAATTGGCTCAGCCTTTATGAAAAACAATATGGAGGTTGCTCAAAAAATTAAAAATAGAACTACTGTATGATTCAGTAATCTCATTTCTGGGATTTATCCAAAAGGACTGAAATCGGGATCTCAAGGAATTATTTGCGCACCTATGTTCATTTCAGCATTATTCACAGTAGCCAAGATGTGGAAACGACCTAAATGTCCATTATGAATGGCTTAAAAATGTGGTATATACATACATGGAATATTCAGCCTTAAAAAAAGAGGAAAGTCCCGCCATTTGTGACAACATGGATGAATCTTCAAGTCTTTATTCTAAGTGTAATAAGTCAGTGATAGAAGGACAAATACCACATTATTCCACTTACATGAGCTATATAAAATAGTCAAACTCATAGAAGCAAAAAGTAAAATAGCAGTTTCCAGGGGATTTGGGAAGAGGTCATGAGAATAATTGTTTTTAATGGATATGGAGTTTCAGTTTGGGAAGATGAAAAAAGTTCTGGGAGATGATTGGTGATGTCTGCACAACAATGTGAATGTACTCAATGCCACTGAACTGTACACTTAAAAATGATTAAAATGGTAAATTTTATGTTATTTATATTGTACCACAATAAAAAGAAAAAGTACCAAGGAAGAGGGACAGACTGTGAGTGAGGTTGGCAGTAAACAGAGAGAAAAATTGTTAACTGTCGAGGATAGAGTTGAAAGCATGGATTTCCTTTCTGGTTCTGGACTACAGAAGCATGTCAATTTGGTTTAAAGGTTATGGTTGACAACAAAGAAAGATGATTCTTTGCAGGGTTCCAGCCAGCTCTTCATCGCCTCAGAAGCTGAGAGAGAAAAGATGGTAGCGGAGCCTCCTTTCTATAGAGTTTATATTCTCTAACTCTGGATGTCTTTATACATGAGTGCTTCGCTGAGTGTGATTTTCTCAATGGCTACTGTGTGAAAGCATAGTAAAGCACTTACTTTACTCTAAGTCCTCATGATTCTCTCTCTGTGGAGTAGAGAGAAAAACTATACTCCCCTGACTACATCACAAGAATCTGTCGTCTAGGATCTCACCCCAAAGGAAATTGCTATGTCTATGAATTTTAAGTTACTAAATCTTTGATAGCTGGGAACCTTGCCATCCAAGTCTTCTCGGTCAGTCACTAATAAAAATGTGACAATCTCCCAGGGCAATCTGGCACATAACCTTGAAGACTAGCATTTCTATTCTCAGGACGACCTTATCATTCAGAACAGTCATGTTTTCGAGAGAAATCCATTCTCTCAACTCTGGCCTATGTCTAAAACCACTCTATATTCCTATGCCAGGCTCACCAATGCCAAAATGAGCAACAAAGCCCTGTAATGAATCTTTCCAACTTACCTTACCCAAGTCTCATCCTAAACTATAGCTGGAGACATAAGTTTAACCAAAGCTCAACTGGATTTCTAAAACTGGCCTCTAATAATGTTTGTGGGTGCCAGGTGGGAGTAAATGAAAGACTTTGGCTGATGCTTCAGCAACGACTCCAACAGGGCCAATTACTAATCCTCTGAGTACTTGTGAGGTCAATGCATTACCAAATACTTCACTTCCAGAAAATCTATTTAAACATTTCTCTAGAGTAAATGAAGAAAAATTACAAAGAAGGATCTTTAAGTCCGTGTACCGACAAGCTGAAGATTTGTTTGGGAGACACTGTTCCCAAGCCTAGTCGGTTAGAAGGAGGGCTTAAATCAGGAATAAAAGGAATTCTCTCCACACTGTTCATGGGCTTTTTGGAAACAAAAATTTGGCAGAATTTATTTAAGAAAACAATGTCCAATCAAGTGGATTCAATTCACTTATATATTTCGTAGTTGCATACACTAACTTTTCCTGACTTGAAGAACATTGTTTTTAATTTGGATTGGATAGAGTCCTAAGAGATCTGAAAAAATATATATATTTTGAAGATATATTTACACCTTCACAGGAAACCAGGAAAGTGAGTAGAAATTAAATCCTAGAGCTATCACCATTTCTTGACTGATAATGGGAACCAAAATAACGTAAAATGTTCAAGATTGGGAAAGTTGTCTAGAGAGATAAAAAATTCAGTGTCTCACTTGGCAGCTCTTGGAGTCTATTTGTGGCTGTGGTGCATATGCCCTGAGGGGAAGAAAGCAATGACTGGGATTAATCTGAAAACTGAGGAATCCACAATCAACTAGATCCAGGTCAGTGAGAATTAAATCTTTCTCCTGATTTTATTTAGATTAACTTAATTTAGCCAATTTATTTTCACTGAAATAGGTTTTGTAGTTATATTCTATGACTTGAAGGTTAATCTTTTTCCCTAAAAATGAATTTGCACACAATGACACAAAAATATCAATGGAAAACACTATCTGTAATGTTACCAAACAAGACGCTGTTGAGAACTATTAAAGTCACTTTTCCAACATTGTGGTTAACATTTATGTCTCACCAAGAAGATTGATTCTGTGGATTTCTGCTTGTAATGATTTGAAATTCTTTCCCCCTTTCATGACCTCCATGTTGCCACGTTGAAGTTAGAATTTGTGAATTAAGTCTATTAAAAATGACTAAACTTAGTCACCATCTATTGCAGCCATGGATAGAGAAGAAGCAACTCAGAGACTGAGCTTTCCTGAAAACTAAAGCTATCTTTCCTCTCCTTTATTGAAGCTGAAAGATCACGATGCTGAATTCTGTGTTCAGAAATTTTTGAAGAAAAATATGTGCTTATGTTTCTTCGCAGGAATTGGAGAAAAAAGAAAAATAAGGGGAGAGGAATAAAATATCTTAGATCTTTTGTAACAACAACGTGTACTCACTCTTGAAAGTCTATGTACAGATCCTTCCAAAAATAGATATACATATATTCTTGTATATATTCAATATTTCCACTAGTTAGCAATGAAAACTTCAAGTTCATCTTAATTGATTAAACTTATGCCAAAAGGGAAAACTGTATTACCTTAGGTGACCCTAACATTTCAGTCTTGTCAGTAGGAAACTCAGGGAGAATTCATGACATTTAATTCCAGTTTTAAAAGGTCAGTAGAGTAATATATCTAATCCAGAGCACCTTTGTACATGTGATGAAATAAGAACTGCACAGAGAATTCATTTAAGAAACATTGGGAACATTTCAGGGAAATTCATACCGCTTACATGTCCACATTCAAAGATGTGGAAAGAGAGAGTATGAAAGAGTCATGTCAAGCCACACACAACATCTGGGGCTGTTGAGTGAATGCTGCTCAAAGAGCTGTTCTAAAGATAGTTCCTTGGCATTTTGAGGGGAAAAAAACTCCATCGGCAGCTCTGTCTCTGTCTGTCTGTGCAGGTGCATTCACTTGACAGAAAGGAATAACAGTTCACAGAACACAGCTGGTATAAACATAGTAAGGCTTGGTCCTTTCATATCTGATACACAGATGACTTTTAAAAGAATATTGTGTTTAGGGCCAGCCCGGTGGCGCAGCGGTTAAGTTTGCACTTTCCGCTTCTCAGCGACCCGGGGTTCGCCGGTTCAGATCCCGGGTGCAGACGTGGCACCGCTTGGCAAGCCATGCTGTGGTAGGCATCCCACATATAAAAGTAGAGGAAGATGGGCATGGATGTTATCTCAGGACCAGTCTTCCTCAGCAAAAAGAGGAGGATTGGCAGCAGTTAGCTTAGGGCTAATCTTCCTTGGAAAAAAAAAAAAGAATATTGTGATCATATACTTATAGGTATTCATGCCAATAGACAAGAATAACTTGAAAATAAATGTTATTGGTGAAATTTGTCCGCAAAAGTGATATATAGCCATCTGTGAGACTTTTAGATCAAGAAACTTTGGAAGTCAACCATAAGTCAACATTTGTAATAACACCTTGCTTGTATTCTGGTGTTAGTAAGGTATAGCCACTATCCAATTAATAGGAATAAGGAAAATTTAACCTCCTTCCTTTCTGCTTTACAACTATCTGCAAAATGGCAGTGAGTGGAAGGTCCAGTCACAGAGACCAGGACTCAGGAGATGATGGAATATTTTAAACGGAATTAAAAATATCATCACTTAGAAATACTATGATCTTTCCAGATGGATCATTTGCTTACAACCCAAGCTGAATCAATGGAAAACATGAACAATGTAACAGAATTCATCCTGCTGGGTCTGACCCAGAATCCAGAACTGCAGAAAGTCTTATTTGCTGTGTTTTTAATTCTCTACTTGATCACATTGTCAGGTAACCTGCTCATCTCAGTCACCATTTTCATCAGCCCAGCCCTGGGCTCACCCATGTACTTTTTTCTGTCCTGTTTGTCCATTATAGATGGTTTATACTCTTCTTCCATAGCACCCAAAATGATCTTTGACTTGATCTCTGAGAAGAGTACCATATCCTTGAATGGCTGCATGACTCAGCTCTTTGCTGAACATTTCTTTGCTGGAACTGAGATCATCGTGTTAATTGTCATGGCCTATGACCGCTATGTAGCCATCTGTAAGCCCTTGCACTATATGACCATCATGAAGAGACCTGTGTGTGGTTTCCTGGTGGGAATGGCTGTAGTTTTAGGGTTTCTTCATGGAGGGATCCAGATTTTGTTCATGATCCAGTTACCATTCTGTGGCCCCAATGTCATTGACCATTTTATGTGTGATATAATACCTCTTCTGGAGCTGGCCTGCACAGACACTCACACTTTGGGGCCTCTGATTGCTGCCAACAGTGGGTCTCTCTGTTTGATCATTTTTTCTATGCTGGTTATTTCCTATGTCCTCATCCTATGCTCCCTGAGGACACATAGCTCTGAAGGGCGTCACAAAGCCCTATCTACTTGTGCCTCTCATGTCACTGTTGTCATCTTATTCTTTGTACCTTGTTCATTTCTGTACCTAAGACCCGTGACCTCCTTCCCTGCTGACAAAGCTGTGACTGTGTTTTGCACCATAGGAACTCCTATGTTGAACCCTTTGATCTACACCCTCAGAAATACAGAAATGAAAAATGTCATGAAGAAACTCTGGGGGCAAATAATGAAAACTGGAGCTAAATAAATCTTGTGGTTGGAGTATCTAGGCAAAAAAAATCTAGTGATCTTTTATAGAGATTTATCCTCCTCCTTAGTTCGTTAAACTTGGGACAGTCAATTATCCTGCCTGGATCAGTTTCCTTCAGGAGCCCACATGCTGTGGACAGGGCTGACATATCCATTATGGCACAGTGGGCACAGTGCGCAGGGCCTATGATAGTTTTAGGAGCCCTTGAAATATGTCAATTTCTTTTAAAATAAGAATAAAAAATGAATGTAACCCAACTTGGAGAACAGTGGTCTTTACACCAATGCAGCCATAAAATATAATTTTTATTACCTTTATAGAGGAAAGAATCCATGAGGACAAATGTTGAAAGGCCCACAAAAGGCATAGCATTGCCCTGATTGTGGGTATGAAACAGATCAACAGCAATATTCTTGAACACTCTTTGTACCCAGCACTACAGTTAGAATGGAGTTTTATTTTAAAAGAGGAAAAACAATTAAATATGGAAAAAGTGTAGAACAGTAGGAAAAGAGGCTTCAAAAAGCACTTTTAATCAAAATATACTTCTTATCTTCCTAAGTTTAAGAGGTTTTTATATGTCCTCCCATAACAAGAATAAAAAATATTTTACTTATTACAATCTGAAGAAGAGTGCATTTGCATGCTAAGGTGCTTTCAAAAAATTACATCTCCACCACTCTCTGTAGCATACAATTGTCTACAAAAAGAATTAGAATTAGAATTGGCTGGTGCAAAGGAAACATAATTGAGAGTTAAGGCAGAAAGTATTTGTACATTAAAGGCTTGTCTTAGACACAAAGGAAAAGAAGACTTTGGAAACAAAACAACTGTTTTAGAAAATCGCTAGTGATGTAAGAACAAGTTTATGCCATTAAGTTGGACTTGATCACAAATCTGGATTATAGAAAAGAAACCATATCATGAACATAATGAAATTCTAAGAGCTTCGGAAATAGAAGGTTTGAAGTCAGGCATTAAGAGCTTTGGATCAAATAGTCTTGATTTTGCATCTTGTCTTCGGCTTTAATTAGCCTTGTAAATGTAAGCAAGTTGCTCCACCTCTACACCTGTTTTTGTGTTTCTTTTTCAAAGATCAGCACCTGAGCTAACAACTGTTGCCAATCTTCTTTTTTTTCTTCTTCTTTCTCCCCAAAGAGGCCCCAGTACATAGTTGTGTATTCTAGTTGTGAGTGCCTCTGGTTGTGCTATACGGACGCTGCCTCAGCGTGGCCTGATGAGCGGTGCCATGTCTGCGCCCAGGATTCGAACCAGTGAAACCCTAGACCACCGAAGCAGAGCGTGTGAACTTAACCACTCAGCCATGGGGCCAGCCCCTCTCTACCTGTTTCTTAATCCGTAAAAGGGAAATAAAATTACATACATCCTTATGTTGTAAGAATTAAGCAATTTAAATTGAAAACATTAGCTGAAAGATAGTGAAAATTTCTGAGATGCTGTATAGCTGTCAGAGATGTTGTCAGGGCATAAGGTATTCTGGGGACTGCAGTTCCTAACAGAGGAGACCAAGGACACTGCTGCTGTCTTTCATTAACCATGATCACAGAAGGCCCAAACATGTGACTCAGCCTCACTTCACTTCAAAATATGTCATAAACGGCATCCACTGACAAGCAGGAACAGCATAATGGTGAGTAATTACCTCAGCAAGGAAACTTAACGGGGTCAATGAGCAGGTCTCTGGACACTAAGAGCTAGCCCATCACCAGCTATGTATTCTGGGATTAAAATGCCTTTAAATATCTCTGTAGATACAAATGGGAGAGCTGGTTGGAGCAACTGAGAGATGCCTAAGTAGAACTAATTTCAAAAGCTCTCACTAATGGTGGATTCTGTCTTGTCCAGTCCTCCAGAATAAGGAGGAAAAGGGAAAACCCGGTGCTGAGACTAAAAGACCTTCCTCTGTATAGAGTTTGTGATTCTTGAGGAAGAGCTCAGAAATCTCTTTTCAGGAGAAGATTTCTCACCCTGGGATTTTAATATCATGTGATGCTGACATTTCTCATGCTCTCAGAACTTATATAGGTTAGATCTCACTATATACAAAGACCTTTAAAAATAGATGTTTTGCCATAAATTATGTGTGACCATCTTGTAAATATATGCAAGCAATGGTAGGTTTAAAAAATCAAATTTATCTTTTAAAGATCTAGTTCTTGTTCCCAAGAAAAATGGAATGAAAAAGGACAGTGTAAAAATAAGGAGAGGAGAAGGTAGAGTAAGATAGCTAATGTTAATTGAGCACTTTTCGTGGCTGAAGTGTTGACCTAAGCACTCACTTTACATCTTTTGGGCGCAATTGATTTACGACCCTAATTTCTTTCTGTCCTTGATTTATTTGAATCCCCAAACTGCGGAACTTACTTCTGTCTAAAACATTTCATTATTTGAACATAATGGTGACTCTACCCATAGGCTAAGGTGTAAGCATTAATAAAACAATGTTAGTAAAATTAATTATGACAGCTTTTTTTATTGAGTATTTACTATGTGCAAAGTCCTTTATACTCTTTCTGTTATTTAATTCTCAGTACAGCTCAATTAAGAGCAGTAATGTGGATGTTCTCATTTCATAAATTAGGAAACCAAGGGATAGAGAGGTCCATTGCATTGCTCAAGATCAGTTAGCTAACACTTAGCTGAGTCAAAATTCAAATCTGAGCCTGTCTGACCTAAACTCTTTGTGCTTTATGAAACCCATTTTGTATCCCCTTAAGGTAAACAGACAACAAGTTAAATTTCTTACATTTCTTTCTAATCTTTGAAATTCTCTTCTTGAAACCCTTTGGCCTTCATTGTTTGAAAGAATTTGAAGGTAGACTTGCTTTCATAGATAGGCCAGGCTGAAAATGTCTGAGTCTGCAAAGAATCAGCTGGTGACCAGTTGGTAACTTATAACTCTGTAAGTGTTTTGAGTTCCACATAACAGGAAATTTCTTTGAAATTATTGTCTTCTCCATCTGCACTGGTTTGTACATAAAGAAGTACTTTGTGGCTTATATAGGATTACTTTCCTCTGATAAATTAAAAAAAAACCCAAATATGTTTCCTATGAATGTGTGTTCATCCTATGATTGTCCATTAAAACAAAACAAAACAAAACAAGAAAACTCAACTTGAGGGAGGGCGAGTTCAAGAGAGGCGAAAAACTATTTTTTCAAGTAGCTTGCCAGTAGCCATATAACAATGAGTTGCAGAATAAAAATCTCAAATATGTCTTCTTTTTTGATTTCACATGTGTATTTTCAACATTGCTTAAAATTCAGAGGCTTACATTATTTCCAGCTTCTGTTCTTCTGTTTTCCTTTTCCCACTGGCAGGCAAGGGAGCTACCATTTATTAGGCTCCCATCAACCTGTCAGACACTATGCTCTTCTTACACATTTGTGTCTCATAACACACATATATGTATGCATAAGGGCATACACTAATGAATAAATGCCCACTTTTGGACAAATAAACTGAGAATCAGAAAAGTTTACTGTGTAAGATGCCTTGTAAGCTCAACAAAAAAAGTAATTTAGCCCCTGAGAGTAACTTTTAAGATGGTTGAGGTTTAACCAAGTTTATAGAAGAAGCTGAAGGAGGAGGTGGAGGAGGAGAAAAAGATGATGACATCTAAAAGCATATCTACCAAAATGTTGATAGTGACTATCTCTAGGTAGTGTGCTTATAGGTGGGTTTACGCACACACACACACACACACACATCTTTATTTTCTTATGTATTTCCCATCTTTTTCTAAATTTTAAAATAGATACATGTTTTGAGGGAAAAATATTTTACATAGTGTCCAAAAGGGAAACACTATTACCTTTGTAAACAAAATTAGTAATAATTTTTAAATCATATGGAAAACTTCTGGTGACATTTACTCATGTCTTTTTTCTAGCAGGTTGAATTTTTTTAAAAATTAAGCAGCATTCATAAGTTAGTTGAACCATTATTAATCACGATTTGGAAAAGAAACAAGGGGGCACTAAGATCAGTCCTTTATGACATTTGACGTTTTAACTGCACCAGAAATAAAGGTGCATTTCAAGTTTCAACTAAAGTAAGAACGCTTTTCTAAAAAGCCTCTTGAGATAAAATTGTGGCAAGCTGGCAAAAAGATAGGCTATTTTTTAGCGAGCCTCATTATGATCTTTTTCTTAGTTGATTGGAAAATCATCTCTATTATACTTTTATTGTCTAACAGGAGAAATTAATATATATAGAATTCAAGGTCTCAGTTATACCTAGCTATAGACTGTCAAACTACGACAAAGTGAAAGAAGACAATATTTATTTTGCCTGAGAACTCTATAACTGTTGTTTTTGTCATACATAGAAGTTTGGACCTAAAATAATAATTATTTCTTGATGATCTCCTGAACTTAGGAGTTTTGGGAGAGTAATTTTGAATAGTCGTAGTAAAGAAATTGCTTTTCACATTAATTTTTAGTTGTTTTTTTCTTAGTGTAAAAAGTCAATATGTTGCAACATGGTGAATTACAGATTAACTGTCAATCAAAGGATAAGTTTATTATATATTATGGGAGCCTAGACTCTTAAAGGGTGAAGCCTCAAAAGGGATATGGTCAGAATTTGTAAAACCAGGAAAAGAATGGAATGAACATGCGTGTATGTTTCAGATTCCAAAGCACTAGCATTCCTGGAATTTGAAACAGAAAGAGTTAGAAAATATACGAGTAAATACCACTTTGTATCATTGGCCAAAAAATAAACCACCCTACGCTAAATGAAGCATATATTTCAAACTTAGGAGAGATAGAAAAGCAAAAGAAAACAGCCTCTGTGTGGAAGGTTAGGAAAGACTTGAAGTATGTATACAATAATATCAAGTAAAACATATTGGGTGTATATGTGCAACAGGCTGGGTTAAGACCTTTACGTAGATTATCTAATTTCATTCTCACAATAACACTGTAAACACCTATTATGCTTGTCTTTGTCTTTATCTTAAAGAAAGGCAGCAGGGGCTTATAGAGGTTTGGTCATTTACTCAAGGTCATGTCATGAGTAAGCATGGGAAATAAGATAAGCTCAGGCTGATCTGTCTCCAGAGCCAGGTCTTACCCTCTCTGCCACAGTGTAGCAGCCATACTGCTGATGTCATAAAGGGTGATGAGAAGCAATGAAAGCCAGGCCTAGATGCACAGACTGCTAAACATAGCTAAGCATGAAGTTATTTGTCTTAAGTTGCATTTTGTGTTACATTTCTACTACTCAATTATCAAACAGACTCAATATATCAACATGAATTGCTATTTAAACATCTGGATGATGGATCAAAAATAACTGTTTCTGAATTTTGGTTTAGGTACTTCAAAGCTAGATCACTTTGATTATAAATTAACCACACCAGGAGACACAATTTCCTCATTTCTAAAAGAGGGAGAATAATCATTCATGCCATATATAGTTCACATAGTTGTTTTATAAGCAAATTATGCAATTCAAGTAAAAAGACTAAGTAAACTATAAAAGTCTTTGAAGGTGAAGGAATGGATAAGATGGAATAAGATAATATATGATAAAAAATAAACATGTTTGTTCCACTTACAGAAATAAAGTCATTTTTATTTCCTGCTTTACTGCTTATAGTCCATCTG